>NC_085137.1:266510754-266810754 GCF_035046485.1 Aedes albopictus
TACGCTCGCCGGACTTGAAAAAGGGGAAACAATCATGTTTGCATTATACCGTGCAAATTCCTGCATCTGTGACCTGTATAGAACCGAATCGAAGCAGTTACGACGCATGGAGTATCAGAAACTTCGGCCACTTTAGTTCCTTAATCCTCCATGCGCTTCGTCGCATGGCTCAAATGTAATTGTTGCTCAAAATGCATTTAATTTACACATTTTTATTGACAATTTAGTTTTTTTTATCTTTTACATTTTTTGCATTTTTTATTGTAAATTTTCAACCGTAGTGTGGCCAGCAAAAAAAAATACCCGTAGAATGCCGGCAGGGTACCCGGGTACCCACGAAACTTAAATGATCATATCTCCGTAGATTTTCCACCGGTTTTATTTTTTTTTTCTCATTCAACCCACAAACTCATTATCGCACTTTTAACTGCGCAATGCGCAATATCTGTCGATATAGTATTTGGTTAGACCGGTCCGATCACCGTGGGTGCCGGAAAACCGGATTTCCGGGCCCATGTTTTTATACAAAACAATGCTCGGGATTTTCGGTAGGTTAGTAGCAATATCGGTATCAATCCTCCCTCAATTGCTTCAGCATACAGTGGTACAAATTCGTTTAAACGCACATACTTTTCAAAACATTCTCTTTATGTTGCTGCATATTAAAATCTATGATAATAGCGCCCTAAGTATCACTGATAATAGTACTTGTAGAAATGAATATTGATATAGAATATTGTTAAATAATTTGCCAATAACAATTATGTGAAATACGAGAAAAGTGCGTTTAAACGAATTTTCCTCCAAAACTAAGATAGTTATTTCCGGATAAACATAAAACGAATTGAGAATTATTCTCTGTTAATCGTGCTGATAATATGTTACATGAGTGCCTATCAAAATACATATCAATAAAACACAGATGACCTTCAAGTAAAATTTACCGTTTAAAAATCAAGTGCGTTCAAACGAATTTGTACCACTGTATAGTAAAGCCTGGAATCATAAAACGTGTTGACTTTGAAGCTGCGATTTCAGATCAGGCTGGCCATGGCCACTTTATGGTATCCCAGGCTCAACAATGTGGGCTTCAATATGGTATAAGGATATGCTCCCGAAAATTCGGATTTTCTGATAACAACGGTGATCAGAGCGGTGCAACCAAATATTTTCTCGATAGATAATGAAGTTCTGAGTTAAATAAGCCCAAAATTTTTGAAATCGGTGAAAAATTGGCGGAGATATGATCATTTCAGTTTCGTGGCTACCCGGGTATCCTGCCGGCATTCCACGTAATAAAAAAAAATCAAAAGCCCCTCCCCCTTGCACTTGAGAATTCGGTCAACCCCATTAATAGATAGAACTCGTGAATTTCTTAGATCTAGCAGAGTTGCAACTTCCTTCTCTCAATAATAATTTAAATATCGAGATTTGAAATCGAAAAAGGTACCCGGGTATCCTGCCGACCGGGTTCAATTTTCCATGGGAAATTCGGTTTAATTTATGGAAAACGTAAACATTTTAGTGGGAACAATACATTTTTTTATTGCAAACGTTGATTTATTTATTACGTATTCGATTTTTTTCATGACTCCAAAATCCATTATTGAAAATTTTGATTTATTTGTGCATTTTTTTTGCCTATAAAACATTTGTAATTTATTACTGGTTCCACCTCTATTTCTTTACTGGGACTTTTTAATTGTTTTTATGGAAAATAATCACACGACACATAAGTTAATATTTAAGTCTTTCAACAATCAAGCAACTTTTGATTAAAAAATTGAAAAAAAAACATAAGTTTCGAAAAATGTCACAATTTTTATATAAACATAGAAATAATCGCACAAAGTTGTGAGTAGTAAAATCCCTTTGAGCAGCACTGCATATTAACCATCGAGCGATCGCGCTGTTGTAATTGGCACAACATGTTTTTTTTTTTTTTTGTCTAGTTCATTTATTTATGGCTCAATCGCGTGTAACGCTTTACGGAGTCGAAATTCATTCTTTGTATTCAGTTACATACAATTTTCTGACTTTCTTAAGTACTCAAGGTTAGTACTGGAAGGATGCCAGGGTACTCGTGGCTGCTCGAGGTTAGCGGGTCACAAAATTTCAAGGAAAGGCATGGTGAGGATAAGGTTTCAGGGTTCTCTGTAGCACATCCGGGAGGTATCTTGGCTTTTGGCGTCGCCTCTGGTGTTGGCATGGGCTTCTCACGGGTTTTCGTCTGCCGGATGGCCAGGAACATATAACACAAAAAAGACACACACAAAGAATAAAAAAAACTGAAGCGAAAAAAAACAGAAGATTATACCTTTATACAACACATGCGAAGAAACTCATAAATGGACCGCATATAGATTAGATCGCGGGTTCCCAACACATCTCTTACTGGAACAAAGGGTTGTCTACCTCGGGCCTCAAGGGTATCCAATAGTAGCGCTCTAGAGGCGTCATTATCCGGGCATTTCCAAACTACGTGGTCGATGTCATCATAACCGGAACCGCATTTAGTACAAAGCTTGTCGAGCGCGAGGTTTATTCTATGCAAATGCGCGCCTAGCGAGTAATGGTTGGACATGAGTCTTGACATCACGCGTATGAAGTCTCGACCTACGTCCAAACCGTAATGCCACGCTCGCAAAGAAACATTAGGAATAATAGAATGTAACCACCGTCCCAGTTGGCCATCTCGCCAATCACGTTGCCAACTTTGAAGAGAACTCTGACGAACTAAATGGAAAAATTCATCGTGTGAAATTCTTCTTTCATAGATCTCACCTTCCTGTGCGCCCACCTTTGCGAGAGAATCCGCCTTCTCATTGCCATAAATTGAGCAATGTGAGGGGACCCATACAAAGGTAATCTTGTATGATCTTTCGACCAGTGCACCCATCTGCTCCCTTATTTTTGTAAGAAAGTAAGATGAATGCTTTACAGGTTTCATCGACCAGAGTGCCTCAATAGAACTAAGACTATCCGAGAAGATGAAGAAATGGTCTACTGGCATGTTTGAAATCATCCCCAAAGCGAAATTGATTGCTGCCAGCTCAGCAACATAAACCGAACAAGGTTCCTGAAGTTTGCGGAAGGCGGTGGAGTTTGCATTGAAGACACCGAAACCAGTGGATCCATTTATGCGAGACCCATCAGTGAAAAATCTCTTCCAGGAATTGACATTTTGGTACTTTTCGTTAAAAATGCGAGGAATAGATATACATCGAAGTTGATCTGGTATTCCCTGAACAGCTTGTTTCATGGACAGATCGTATTTAATAGAGGAACTGTCATTGGTGAAGTGTACACGAGGAGGATTATAACCTGGGAGGCTTATATCAGATGACATGTAGAAAAGATAGATTCTCATGAATTTTGAATGAGTGTTCAGACTGAGCATTTCTTCGAAGTTTCCAATAACAAGTGTGTTGCTCACTCCACACTTGATAAGTAACCTTAGCGAGAGCTCCCAGAAGCGGTTCTGGAGAGGTTTCACCCCTGCCAGGACCTCTAGGCTCGCATTATGCGTTGAGTGCATACAGCCGAGAGCAATACGCAAACAACGGTATTGAATTCGTTCCAACTTTATTAGGTGGCAGTTTGCTGCTGAGTGGAAGCAGAAAGAGCCATACTCAAGAACAGAGAGAATAGTCGTTTTGTAAAGTTTTATGAGGTCTTCCGGGTGAGCACCCCACCATGTTCCGGTAATTGTGCGTAGAAAATTGATCCTTTGTTGACATTTTTGCACCAAATACTTAGTTTGGGTACCCCAAGTGCCTTTTGAATCAAACCAGACCCCAAGGTATTTCGAAGTCAAAGATTGGTCGATTTCTATTCCCAAAAGATTGAGTTTCAGTTGGGCTGGGTTCCGCTTTCTGGAAAACACAACCAATTGAGTTTTTTGCGGAGCAAACTCGATCCCCAAATCTCTTGCCCAAATGGACAGATTGTTTAAGGAACTTTGCAATGGTCTTTGCAACATTTCTGCATGTGGGCCTTTTAGAGAAACCACAGCATCATCTGCAAGTTGTCTTAGCGTGCATTGTCCTTCCAGACAGCTATCAATGTCTTTCACATAAAAATTATAAAGCAAGGGACTTAAACATGAGCCTTGGGGTAGGCCCATGTAGCTAATTCTGGAAGTTGTCAGTTGTCCGAGATTGAAGCTCATATGTTTTTCTGACAACAAATTATACAAGAAATTATTTAGAATTCCTGGAAGTCCACTATTGTGCAGTTTTTCTGACAATATTCCTATGGAAACTGAATCAAAGGCGCCCTTAATATCCAAGAAAACTGAAGCCAGTTGCTCCTTTTCCGCAAAGGCCAGTTGAATATCTGTTGAAAGCAACGCTAGACAATCGTTTGTTCCTTTGCCCTTGCGAAACCCGAACTGTGTATTTGAAAGCAAATTATTCGATTCAACCCAATGGTCGAGTCGCGATAGGATCATTTTTTCTAACAATTTTTTTAAACATGATAACATAGCAATTGGGCGGTATGAATTATGATCAGACGCTGGTTTACCAGGCTTTTGAATAGCTATTACTTTGACCTGTCTCCATTCTGGCGGAACGATGTTGTTCTCCATGAATGAGTTGAACAGGTCCAGTAATCGTCTTTTCGCGATATCTGGGAGATTTTTAAGAAGATTGAACTTGATCATATCGCGTCCCGGAGCGGAATTGTTTGATGAAAGAAGAGCCATAGAAAATTCCAGCATAGTGAAGGGTCTGTCCAGAGAACTGTCTCTTGAGGATGTTTCCCAAGATATCGGTTGTGCTGGGACTGAGTCTGGGCAGACCTTTTTCGCGAAGCTAAATATCCAACGGTTGGAGTATTCGTCACTCTCATTAGAAGAAGAGCGGTTTCGCATGTTGCGAGCCACTCTCCAAAGCGTTGCCATTGAAGTTTCTCTAGAGAGGCCCTCAATGAAGTGTCGCCAATAACTACACTTTTTCGCTTTCAGCAGGTTCTTCAGCTGTTTTTCGAGCTTAGCATACTCTTGATAAAGATCTGAAGTACCATGCCTACGAAAAGCTTTGAAAGCATCAGATTTTTTAAGATACAACTGGGTGCAATCATCATCCCAGCCTAGTGTGGCTGGTCTTCTTTTGAAGGTTGCACTTGGAACACGTCGTTTTTGTGATTCTAATGCACTCTTGTATATCAGTTCTGACAGGAATCGATATTCATCCAAAGGTGGGAGGGGATTGAATGATTCGATGCCAAAAGATACCGCTTCTGCATATTTTTGCCAATCGATATTCCTTGTGAGGTCAAAAGGAACCTGAATTGGTTGGTCTGACCTTCACTATTATGCTTTATGGTGGTTATTATGGGCAAGTGATCACTACCATGAGGATCCTCGATTACCTTCCACAAGCAATCGAATGATAGTGAACTTGATCCCAGTGATAGGTCGAGACGGCTTTCTTTGCCGTCAGATGCAATACGTGTCACTTCACCTGTATTTAAAATGTTCAAATTGAAATCGTCGCACAAATCATAGAAAATGACCGCTCTATTATCGTCATATGGTTCGCCCCACCCTGTACCATGTGCGTTCATATCACCCAGAATTAAAACTGGATGTGATAGTGCAGAAACCGCATTCCAAAGATGACGGCGGTTAATTGAAATTCTTGGAGGAATGTAAACGGAAGCTACGCAAAGATCTTTACCCTTTACGTTTATTTGGCAAGCGACGATTTTTACGCCAGGATGAGTTGGAATTGGAATTTTATAAAATGAGTAACTTTTTTTAATCCCCAAAAGTACCCCTCCATAATGATCATCTCGGTCCTGGCGAATAATGTTGAAATCGTGGAAGTTGAGATCGTCTTCAGAAGAAAGCCATGTTTCACAAAGTGCAAATATATCACAATCAGAGTTGTGAACCAAAAATTTAAACAGGTCCAATTTAGGTTTTAAACTGTGACAGTTCCACTGTAGCACAGTGATCATATCTTGAACCTCGGTTGATGAATTATCCATCAAAAGATATGATCGAAGCAAGGAGGGGCCATGATTGTGTCAAATTCCGAAGATACTCTTCTACTGCTTGGAGAAAAATGTCTAGTATGCCTCTGAAGGAGTCGGAAAGTCCGAGAGCATCATATACGCGATCCACAAGGGCCCTAAAAGTGAACAGTCCTAGTTTGGGCTTGATAGTTTTTGCTGAAGTTCGAGGAGCTTGTGTGGCTTTTTTCTTGCCACCTTGTCGAGTATTTATTTTTGAAGTATACTTAACAATTGGAGGCGGAGCTTCTAGGTCCTTGCTGCAGCAAGGAACTGCACCATCAGAGACCTGCTTCTTCGGAGTTTTTAAATTCCCTCCGCCTCCTTTAGTAGTTGTCAAACTTTTGAGGGAAGACTTTAAGAAAACCTTTCGGCGCAATCCCGGGGAAGATGGTGACTTCCTTTTTCCGGATGCGTGTACCTCCGAAAAGGATCCACTCTCATTAGTTTCGCCATCATCCTGATCATCGGAAGACAACTCCTGATAGGGATTTTCAACTAGGACAGCTGACTCAGACATATTAGCGGGCGAATTAAATGATTTCACCATTTCCGCATAAGTCTTCTTGGAGCGCTTAATGATTGAGCGACTCTCATTTTGAATACGCTTTTTGTATGCCGGGCATTTTTGCAACTCATGTAGTTCTTTACCACAGTAGCTACATTTTCCAGCTTCCTGTGTGCAAGACTCGTCGAGATGAGCTTGGTTGCATTTGCCACAACGGGGTTTGTTGTCGCAAAAGCTAGCACTGTGACCAAACTGCTTGCAATTGGTACAGTTAAAAACCTTCGGCCTAAAAAGACGTACTGTGTAAAAAGCATTATCAATTACAACAAATTCCGGGAGGACGGAGCCTGGGAATGTCACTCGAAAAGACCCTGACGGTGAGTAAACTTTCTTGTCACCTTCCATGGATGCCTTTTGAAGAGGTTTGCAATCAAGAATACTCACATCAGCGATCGACCTATTCTCGAACCGGCCTACACCGGTCTTGATGTCGTCGCAGGTCAGCGTTTCGTCGAGGATCTTCCCCTCCACCTCCACTTCTCGTGCATTTATGTATAGGGCGTATTCACATGAAAACAACTCGTGCTGGACAATTTCATTTGCTGCTTTGTAACTAGGTGCGGTTACACGCAGCTTGGACTGTTTCACTTGGTGAATAACAGTCCCGGGATACTTACGCGTCAGCTCTCGAGAAATTGAGAGCACATTCAAAGGTTTGCATTTGCGCCGGAAATAGACAACCCAAGGCCCAGGCGAAGATGGCTGGTAAAACCGCGTTCGAGCAATAATATCTTTAGGAGGCGATTCGCCTCCATTGGACTCCCCCATAAGGGATCAAATTCAATATACAAAAATAATACACACCAAAAGTAAAAAAAAAAGAAAAAAAAAGAAACGGTTTCAATTCAGCTCAAAAATTAATTTCAATTTTGACGCACAGTTTGTGGAGCGTCATAGGAAAATGCAAAAAAAAATCTCAAATTACTTTTATTTCAAACCGTACCCCCTTGTACGGGGCACACCGGGAGAGAGACAGAAGTGGAGCAAAAACAACTTGGTTCGGCGGAGCAAAATAAATTATCACAATGCAGTGGGGAATAGGTAGGAACAAAACAATGCTACTTAGCCTTCAATCCTCGACTGCAGCTGTAAGCCGTCTGCACTGTAGGTAGGTATATAGTCGTCCGTGTGTCCTACTGCTTTGCTGCTACACAGATGCGGGAGATCGTTCACTGATGGCTGCTAGTGACGACAATGATATTATGGCGGCACGATATTAGTCTGATTGAATCAGCTAATTCGCTTCCTTCACGAAGCGCAAAAATCACCTTGGACACTTCTTTGCACTACTTGGTAACTGTAAAAACTACTTGACCAAAAACCCACTGTGGTGGTGGGGGAAAAAGATCCAAAACACCGTTGCAAAAGTGCCACGTGATGAGACCGGGACTCTGTTAATCGACTCGTTCAAGCGCTCAGTAAGGAATGGCACAACATGTTGAAAAAATGTCGCTTTTTGTAGTGAGCATAAGCGTGATGCTGGCGGTGGTAGCCAACCTCGCGAGTTTAGAAAGTTAACTTAAATCACATTTGTTTTTGTTGTATAATAATCGAACGTTTATTGGTTATCAACTCTTGAAAACAACCTGCTCTCTCTAAATCTTAGGAAAACAAAACTGATGGTTTTTGGTGCTAGAGAGGACCATTCTGTGCCACAACCTATGCTGGTAGTAAATGGCGTCAATAGAGGAGGTGTCTAGTTACAAATACCTAGGAATTCATATCGACAACAACTAACGCTGGAACTACCATATTAAGGTGAATATATAACGAAGCCACCTCTAGAATTTTTAAGAGCACAAATCTGAAGAACCCAATGTCTGACCACGCTGAAAAGTTGATCGATTAGTCACCCGCTGGTGGTGACCAATGGATCAACTTTTCATCGCAATTCATGATTTGGTTCTTCAGATTTGTGCTCTTGAAAATTCGAGGGGTGGCTTCGTAATATATTCACCTTAAAAAGTTGTCAATTGTGCATCATTGTGCGAAATGTTACGAAAACTTTCTTAATTCGTACCTCAACATGAGCTACTGAAGGTGTACTTCGCAATTACCCACAGTCCGTACCAATACGGCATCACCACCTGGATCAACTAACAATACACATCTCAAAGGGCTTAGGGACAAAACGTGGAAAGACAAAACGTCGAATGCCAAAAGGTTGAATGCCAAAACGTCCAAAGGGACAAAACGTCGAAAATGAGCAAATATTGAGTTCTTTATTATTTTAAAGGAAACTCATTCTTTCACTTGTACCAGCCAACTAGTTTAGAGAGGAGCCTTCCTGAGGCTCCTTGAAACAACACACAGTGAGATAAAATAAGTATAAAACGCGAATACATTCAATATCTCTGCTCGGAGTGGACGGATTTGAATGAATTTTTGACACGTACTATAAAAATCTTTAGTTTCAGATAAGGAGGGTGTTATTTGCCGCACGATGCTGGAAATCAGTGTATTGAGCTCATTTTACCCCACTCTCTCTCACACACTTTTTTGAGAAAACCATCATTTATTTCCGATTGGCGTGCAAAATAAATGACTTATTTAGCTCGTGTTTTTGTAAAAACTTCCATAGTATCAACAATTTGATATAGGGTTTGTCCTGCTCTTATCGATTGCGTTCCACTCCGAGCAAAGATGTATGTGAACTTTCAAACAAATAGGGGATATCGGGGTTACTTGAAGATATTCCAATTTTTAGGGCTGAGCGGTGAACCAAACCAGCTCCATTCGATACTATGGAAGTTTTTACAGAAACACGAATTAAATAAATCGTTTATTTTGCATTCCAGGATTTTTCTAAAAAGGAGAAAAAGATAGAGAATAGGGTAAAACGGGCCCGATACTCTGATTTCCAGCATGGTGCGGCGAAAGACACCCTCCTTATCTGAAACTATAGAGATATCCACTCCGAGTAGAGCATATTGAATTTATTCGCGGTTTATACCTATTTTTTCCCATTGCGCAACACTTCAGGGTCGGCATGTGTCTTGATCAGTTCTTCGCGGGTAGAGAATATTGTTTTTATCCATTCCTTACTTTTTCGGTGTCTCTTCTACTGGTACCCAGTGTTGCATTTGAACTGAACGCGAGCCAAAAATGAACTGAGCTGGGTTGTGTCATCAAATCCTTTGTCCGTCCTGACCAAGACCCTGCCCTAAATAGGACTTTGTGACGCATTTGCATACATGCGTTGTTGCGCAAAAATATGCGCCACAATGACCTGGAACATTGTGGCCATCGGGCATGAGGATTCTGCACCATAATTCGGATTTTCCGCAATCCACGGTACCCGAACCGGTCTACCCCTCAATAGAGGGTGAGTTTCTGAATCGAATCAGTCCAAGATTGCCAAAACTGGTGAAAAAATGGCAGAAACATGAACATTTCAGTTTACCGGGTACCATGTTGGCATTCTGCTGGTGCAGTTCTTATTATTTGATTAAGTTGCGCTCACTTACGAGCTCACGCGCGTTCCAAATTTTGAACCGAACAATTTTCAAATATGTTTGATCGCAGCGTGCCGTATTTGAACTTCAACGCAAATTGATCGCTTTCAAATGCAACATCGCGACTGCAAGCATACTGTCAGTGGCACCTTCCACAAATTTTCAGCATTACGTCACAACTTCCTACGACTACGATAGCGGCCTCTAGCTATCATCGGCCGAATCTCTGGCACCTTTGGGGTGGCGATGGCGATCATCGGGCACATTGTTCCTTCAAAGGCGTCTGGTTTGGTTTACAGCTCGACTTGCCGGTACTTTCCATTCCAACGTAAGCGGTGGGAAGGAATGCTTTCCTCACTCAGAACCGAACTTCTGCCTAAAGTAGATGTCGATCTCCGCAATTCTTCCGGTATTCACAGGATATGGTACTTGTACAACAATACTAAGCATCACAATACTCTTTACTCAGTTGGTAGTTTAAACTCGGGTCTGAATGCATAATGAGTCACTGACCTTCAGCGCTCGGGCAGTGACCGGAGACAATGTTCGTGTGTCCCCGTTAATCAGTTTGTCATCCTGCCATATTGGTGGATCTACCGTTTTGCCATCTCTCTCAGGCTAGCAACAGGATCGATTAAAACTAACACAAAATTTGAAAAAAAAATCACACTGAACTGCGAACACTTACGCACTTTTCGACGTTTTGTCCTTTCGTCGTTTTGTCCCTTCGACGTTTTGTCCTTTCGACGTTTTGGCATTCGACGTTTTGTCTTTCGACATTTTGTCACCCATTCACCCATCCATTTTTGTAAGACATCCAAGACAAGCAGCCTCGTTGCGTGAAAGTGATTTTTTAGTTTGATTTTTTTGTATCCAACAAAACTGCTTTATAGCACCCCTGAGCATGCCATTTTGCCAATACAAGTTCTTTTCACCATCATTGGCGTAGCTAGGATTTTTATCTGGAGGGGGCCCAGGGGGGCCTGACTTGAGATGACTTTTAAGCGGCATGCGCGCCCGATATGGGTATATGCAAATCGACATTGTAGTTTTGAGGAATCATAACGACTGGTTTGGATTTGTGTCTATTTTCGTTAACTATACGAGTATGAACAATTTCTCCATGATTTTTACCATGGCTTGCTGCAGTGATTCTATCATGAATTCCTCCAGAGATTCCTTCAAGAATTCAGGAATTCAGTTGAATTTAAAAATTCCTAGGGGTTCGTCCAGAAATTCCTCTAGGAATTCTGTAAGCGATTCTTCTGGGAATTCCTCCAGTGACTCCTCAAGGAATTCATTCAGGGATTTCTCAAGGGGATCCTCCTGTAAGTGCTCCTTGGAATTTATACAGGGATTCCTCCAGGAATCCCTCTAGAGATTTCTCAAGGAAATTCTCTAGAGATTCCTCTAGAAATTCCTACAGGCATGACTCCAGGCATTCCTCCAGGGATTTCTATAGGGATTCCTCTAGAATTTTATTGAAGGACTCCTCCAGGAATATCTTCAAGAATTCCAGCATGAATTAGTAGAGAAAACTTCGCACGACGTAGATTATTGATTGCCAACCTACGTATTTTCGAAAAATCCTTATTTTTAACTTTTATATGCGTGATAATTTTGTCACCAAAATTGCTATCTTTCATTGTTTGCACTTCCACGGAAAAGAAGACATTTTGTGTAAAAAGAGACACGCTCAAATCAAATTATCAAGATTGGGTGAAAACCGGGGGATAAGAATGTTACATTTTTTAGATAGGGTGCTACAATATTTAGTCCATTTTATTGTCGCGCTTATCTTTTATTAGAGTCCTGCGGCGGTCGTACGCTCGCAAGGCATACCGCCGCACGACAGTCGCAAGGCAAAACAAAAGAAAAAGTGTTCCCGCCAAAAACAAAAGCACGTGGATTTCGCGAAGTCACAGATGTTTTTGAATGTACCCAGGTAACCACTAAGCACTGTTCTGAGCATTATAACGGCCATTAAACAGCTTTTCAGTGCTAAGTAGCTCTATATAAGCATTCCTAATGCTTATAGGCACTATAACCAATAAGAACTAAATAAAGCCCTGTAAGCCTGTATAAAGCCTACAAGCTGTAAAGAAGTTTGTCAGTGCTGTCACAGGGCTTGGAGCACATGACGTTTATATCAATCAAAATAGATTTCGACCAAAATAGACTCGAGTCGGTCATGATCAATACATTTTAAACATCCATGTCGGACGGGATTGACGAAACGGGATTATTTTTGTTGTTAGCATGTTTATCGGAATGGTGTTGTTAAATAGATAATGGAATTTGGTTATCTTGATTATTCCATTTTTTTTTTCAATCAAGACAAACTCCAGCTCGTTTCCCTCTTCTTGTGAAACGTTTCCCGACCATTTATATAAACATTGCTTCTCCTGCATCAATTCCTGCGTTCGTCACCACCAACCTTACCACTGAATCATCCTCATCCCATATCATTTTCAACCCTCGAAATGCCCAAACTATTTTGTTTTTCATGGTTTAAATACTAGTTTGATCACACCATTCCCATGGTGCATTGGTGGAGCAGATGAGAAAGGCAACGGACTTGGACTTGATCAGGAACTCGGAGGACAACAGCTAGAATCTGGATGAAGTAGCAAAAAAGCAACTTCAATGGAAGCGAAGGAAGTTAGAAAAGAACAGAAGATAAACAAAATTTTTTTTTCTTTTTTCTTTGTCTCACTTTTGACAACTTTCGCTCCAGAGACTTGGTACGATATTTTAAAGTTGGCCGTATATCAGCCGAATAATTCGCCAAAAGTGGCTTTTGAGCAGCTCTATAAGAGGATATAGAACCAATTAGCTCTGTTAGTCAGGTTCTACATTCGACTATAGAGCCGACTTAATGCCATTTTTACGGCTTAATGGTTACTTGGGTATTTGTGACGAACGGCAAGAGTGGCTCAGTGGAATGAGTGTTCTTGCTGTCAAACCCCATATAATGGAATTATATACTTTTAAACCTGGTGACGCTGTTATGATTTAGTGACTGTCGCGCTAATATCACAAGCCAGAGGCAGATAATCGCCATATTCTGATTTTTCTTGAGAGGCATAATAAATATTTAAATACATATTCACACTCAGATTTGATTACCGAACTCGGTAAAATTTTACTGGGTTTCTGAAAAGCAGAGAAAACTCAGTAATTTTCTGTTTGTACCGAAAACTCAGTAATGGGAAAAATTTCTGATCTGTCAAAATATAAATCAGGCCAAACATGTCTAAAGGTCCTATATGCAGAAGAGAGGTTCTCTTTAGTTTCCCTCTCTTTCGTTAATATCTCAGCTGTTTATTTCTATTATGATTGTCTCCTTGCATTGAACGATGGTCAAAACAAACGTCTTTTGATTTATACTGCAAAAGTAGTTGAAAAATGTACTATTACATTGCAATAATTGAAAGAGAAAGTGAACCAAGAGAGCCTCTCAAATGCAGATAGTACCTATTGAAATGTTTGGCCTGAAATGTTCGCGCCAAAACTGTTACTGTCTTTTTCGGTAGACGTTTGTTTACTTCTGAATTACTGAGTTTTTCAGTTGTTGAAGCGGAATCCGGTTTTCCAGAATACAAATGAAATTTTGATTTTTTAATATTATTGTCGGGCCGCCACCAAACCGAACTTCGCACAATCAAGTCGCGACGCGACCCAACTCGCGACGTTTTTGAATCATGTTAAAAGTAGTGCGCATCCTTCCCGTTGTTGTCAGCAACACAGCGCACTAGATGCGAAACAGATGCGACACTTGTGGTCCAAGGAAATGGCAATTTTTGATTGAATGTCTGTCCTGATTCCAACCGGATAGACAATATTAAGCATTACTATAGATTATACCTGGGGACTGCGAATAGGAACGGTTTTATTTTTCAAGCAAACTAACGCACACCAACATACTTTTGACGCTCGGTTTGAAAACACGCACGAGTGTTTAATTTTCATGCCACCGCCACCGTCGGCGCAATAGAGATAAGTGACATTTCAACACACGAACACTAGCGCAAATTTTTCCTCACACAAAAGTGCACGCCGATTGAAAGGCTATTCAGATTGCATATGCAAATATTACCCAATCGAATTGGGTAAAACGGGTAAATAATGATAAAACTAACGTCCGGGGCAAGAGTGCAAATATTTTCCTCGCAGTTTCACAACTACATCTACTAAAAAGGCACGCATACATTTGAACGTGATTATTGTGGATTTACCGGCTAGGGAAGGTCCATAAATTACGTCACGCTTTGAGGGGGGAGGGGGGGTTCAGCAAAGTGTGACGACCCATAGAAAAATTTCATAGCTCTCATACAAAAAGTGTGACATAGGGGGGAGGGGGCGTTGAAAATTGGCAGTTTTTGCGTGACGTAATTTATGGACACTCCCCTACTTGTATTCTACCGGTCGCTTCAGTATGGCCTCCAAAGTAGCCGTTTTATAAAAAGATTAACTTAAAAATGATTTTTAACATTTTTATTGTATGCGCTATTCCTCGTTGCCACTAGCTACTCAGCGACATTCATTTTTTTACAATCAAGTTGATTTTTATATGAAAACGGCTACTTTGTAACGGTTACTTAAGTAACCGGTAGAATACAAGTAACCGGTAAATCCACAATACCTCTATTGTCAAACACGCCGTCGCGACGCTGTTTGAAAAAGGTATTGTCTATCCGGTTGGAATCAAGACTGACATTAAATCATAAATTGCCATTTTCTTGGTTCACAAGTGTCGCAACTGTTTCGCATCTAGTGCGCTGTGTGGCTGACAACAACGGGAAGGATGCGCACTACTTTTAACATGATTAAAAAACGTCGCGAGTTGGGTCGCATCGCGACTTGATTGTGCGAAGTCCAGTTTGGTGGCGGCCCGACAATAAACATGATTAATCTCTCAATGACTCCAAAATGTTTCTCTTGTTCTAAGTTTATCCATTTTTATAGAAAATTATAATTTGCGGTGGACATTTTAATGTTTCGTTGTTTCAAAATCAACTACAATGCACTAATAACAGTTTTTATTATTTGCCTTGCTTTCCACGTGACCCAGAGCACTTTGTCATGTCGTGTCTGACTTGTTCAGAAAAAATATTGTTGCAATACTTTTCTGACGGGTGGAATCGCATAAGAACAGTAGCGGTTGGAGCTGTGACAGTTCAACGGAGATATTTTGACAGCAGTGCATGGAGATATTTTGACAACCGTTTTGATTCTATTCGCATCCCTCAGGATTATACACGGAGAAATCAAACTACCTAATTTTTGGGTCAATTTTACTCAAAGCTGAGTATATCGAATAAACTAGTTACCCAAAATTAGGTTGTTTTCCCTCTTTCCCCCACCGATGTTGTCAAAAACAAACAGAGATGTGTCTACCTAATGGGGGTCCTTGAGCCCAATAAGCCAATTTTGAGTAAATGTAGGTATACTCAAATTTGGATTGAATGAGGGGGGTCTTGGGTTGAATTTACCTACTCTTAAGTATATTTTTTTACTGGAGGTAAAGGCAATTTACCTAGTGTGAGTTTAATCGATTTACTCAAATTTGGCTTATTGGGCGGAACTATGGGATTGCGTCAAAAGAACTCAATTTTGGGTAGTTTGGTGGTTCCGTGTACCATATTATCGGAACAACGGTGCTTTGTGGTTAATGGCCCGTTTACATATTCGACAGTAATGCGTGACAATATTTTGTCGGCAAATTTATTGTGCGCTAGTATCATTTACACTGTCACAAATTATTTAGCTGCTAAATCTGGGACAATAAATTGTCCCGACTCTGTTGGTATCAAATTATCGTGATGTAAACACTACTCTGCCAGACATTGGCGACCCCAGGAATTCCCTCAGATATTCCTTCAGGAATTCCATCAGAAATAACTACAACAATTTCACCCAGAAATTTTTCCAGGAAATCCTCTAGGGGTTCCTTCAGAAATTTTCCCCGGAATTTATCCAAGAATGATTCCAAGAATTCCTGCACGGATTTCTGCATGAATTCCTCTCCAGATTCCACTAGGAATCTCTACAAGGATTTCTTCAGGAATTCTCCAGGAAATCCTTCAGGGATTTATTCCAGGTATTCCTCCACACATTCCTCCATGATATCATCCAGGAATTTTTCCAGGAACTCCTCCAGGAATTCTACCAAGAATTCCGTCAGGAATTGCCTCAGGTATTTTTTCACGAATTCCTCCAGAAACTTATCCAGGAATTCCTTCGGAAATCCCCAAAGAAATTCCTCCAGGAATTTCTCCAGGAAATCTCCCATTGACTTCTTCCGAAAAAATTTCCGGATTTTTTAGGGAATCCTGCTGGAATTTTTACAGGGATTTCTCTGGGAATTGTTCCAGGAATTTATCCAGATTTTTTTCTACAAGAGATTCCTTCACAAATTTGTTTAGGGATTCTTCTTAGGGTTCTTCCAGAGATTCCTCCATGAATTCCTCCGATGATTCCTCCAGAAGTACCTCACTCTTTGGCGAGCGTTCGTTCGAGACAGTCGCAACTTTTCGTTCGTCCGGTTTGTCTCCAGTTCGGTGGCTATTTTCGTGCTAGTGTTTCCGAGTGATTAAGTTTATTAAGTAATTATCCCTAGTGGGACGCGTGCGGTTGGCTAGGCCACAATTTTTGCCGCAAAAGTTCGTTTAGTTTGAGTAAAGTTCTCGTTTTCATTATATCACGTGGCGCATTGACCGACTATCGAGCACAGCAGTGCAGCACCCCCCGCATACCGCGCCGTGATCGGCTTCTTCCAGTGAGTACCCAAGCTCATCGTCGTCGACAGCAGCAGCCCACCGAGAGAAGAGCAGAGAGCGTTCAACCGCCGCACACCGCTCGCCTCCTCCCAGTGCGGGCGATCCCATCACTTGGACCTGTCGTCGTCGAGCCTGTGGCAAAACAGAGCACAAAGCTAAGTATTCAAAGTTACCCCTCGTTGTTCCCCCCTCTCCACTGGCTCTTTGATTAGATTTAATTTGGTATATAAGCAGTCCCTGTACAGTTAATTTTGTCCCTTGTTTTTTTTTATTATTTAAATTTGTCCCCGTGATAAGTGTTAGTTTAAGATTTTTGAGTGCCCCGTGGTGGTAGTTAGCTGCCACAATGGGCGATGATGATGATGGCGGGGGTACATCGTACCGCATCAACGAAGCTTTGTTATTGGCATCGGATTGCTCGAGCCAACAAGGCGATTTAAATGCTAACCCCTTTGCCCCCTTCACCCTGGTGCTTCTCCAATGGACACCACCAGTAAATCTGTTTCGACGTCCCCCCGCCTCAAGGCCTACCCTCCCGACTTTGGCGGGCCATATGTTGTTTTCTTCCGACCCAAAGGCAAACGTTTGAACACCGTTCAAATCAGCAAGGATCTGACTAAGCGGTATTCTTCCGTTGTCTCCATTGACATGGTCGGTACAGCTAAGCTTCGGGTGACAGTAGGCGACCGAAAACACGCTAATGAGATTGTGGCCTGCGAGTTGTTTACTCTTGAGTATTTTGTCTACCTTCCGAGCGCGTCGATTGAGATTTCGGGGAAGGTCGCCGACGCACCTTTGACCTGCGAAACGATCATGCAAGGCTGTGGTCGTTTCCATAACCCTTCTCTACCTCCTGTCCAGATACTGGATTGCCGGCAACTGCATTCGGTATCCCAGGAGGGCGAGAAGAAGGTTTACACACCATCTGAAGAATTTTCTGTGACCTTCTCCGGATCTGCATTACCAGATCTGCTGGTGATTGGCAAACTTCGTCTACCTGTGAGGCCGTATGTACCGAAGGTAATGAATTGCATCAATTGCAAGCAGCTGGGCCACACTGCCCAGTACTGCAGCAATAAACCTCGCTGTGCAACATGCGGGGAGAGACATGTGGACGGTGCGTGTAAAACGCCGCCCAAGTGTGTTTATTGTGGTAGCGACCGTCCACACGATCTCAATGTTTGCCCGAAGTACATACAGCGAAAACAACATCAAAAACGATCGTTGCAGCAGCGTTCAAGGCGAAGCTACGCCGAAATTGTGAGAAAAGCTGCTCCGGTCGTTGAATCACGCAACATCTACTCGTCTTTGTCTCTCGATGATCAGGGTTCTGACTCTGAGGTCGGGGACGGGGTTCCCTTTGTTTTAAGGGTGAAACGAGGAAACGGGTGAGGCTCCAGAGACCCACCAAAAAACCTCGGAATCTGCCTAGCAGTGACCCCCAACCCACCGTGACAAATTCTAAGAGTGTTAAAAAAGGTAACAAACGTTCACCTCCTGGACTCAAAATCCAAGATGAACGAGACTTTCCTTCGCTCCCGGGAACATCAAAAATCCCAGATGTCCCAATTTTTTCGACTTCTCAGCCAGAGGGACAGCATTCGGAGAACCAGGAATAACCTCTTGGTGCTCCGATGTTTACGCTTTCTGGCATCGTAGACATCGTCCTTAACTTCTTTAATGCTTCTGACTCAGTGAAGAGCATTGTCAAAGCACTTCTTCCTTGTGTGTCTCCTCTTTTGAAGCAGTTGGCTTCTAAAATGCCCCTCCTTGCGACATTCGTATCTTTCGATGGCTAATTTAACCACCGAGTTGAAGATATGATTTCTGTGCTACACTGGAACTGTCGTAGTATCGTACCAAAATTAGACTCTTTCAAATTTTTAATTAACAATTTACAATGCGATGTTTTTGCGCTATCCGAAACATGGCTGACACCCGTTGTAACCTTACCTTTTTCCGATTTCAACATTATCCGTCTTGATCGGTCCGACTCGTACGGAGGGGTGCTTTTAGGGATCAAAAAGCAGCACTCATTTTACAGAGTCGATTTTCAACCGATGACAGGCATCGAAGCCGTCGCATGTGAGGTGACAATCCGAGGTAAAACCCTCAGTGTTGCCTCCATATATCTTCCACCGAGAACTGCGATATCTCGCAGGGATCTCGCCCACATCTGCTCGGTTATGCCTGAGCCACGGCTGCTCATGGGAGATTTCAACTCCCATGGTACAGGCTGGGGGGAACTGTACAATGACAGCCTTTCAACTTTGATATATGACCTCTGCGACGACTTCAACATGACAATTTTGAACACTGGAGAAGTTACGCGAGTGGCACCTCCAGCTAAAGACGGCAGTCCTAGAGACAGCCGATTAGACCTCTCAATCTGTTCGAGCTCACTATCGCTGGAGTGTACATGGAAGGTTATCCAGGATCCCCATGGTAGTGATCACCTTCCGATCGTTGTTTCTATTTCCAATGGTTCACGTCAACCTCCATCTATCGACATTTCCTACGACCTCACGAAACACATTGACTGGGGAAAGTACGCGGAAGCAATTATCGACGGTGAGCAATCGGTAGAAATTCTTCCACCGCGGGAAGAGTATCAGTTTCTATCAGAACTGATCATCAGTAGCGCGCTGCAGGCACAACGTCGGCCAGTTCCAGGTCCTTCGGCTCGCAGGAAACCTCCCAATCCGTGGTGGGATAGCGAGTGTACAGAAATCTATCGCGAGAAATCCGCTGCGTTCAAAGAGTTTCGGAAACGCGGTTCGGTTGAAAACTTTAAGCGGTACGTTTCCCTTGAAAGCAAGTTCAAAAACTTGATCAAGGCGAAGAAAAGCGGTTACTGGCGTCGGTTCGTCGAGGGTTTATCGCGCGAGACATCAATGAGAACTCTTTGGAACGTCGGGAGAAGAATGCGTAACGCGTCGTCCGTAAACGAGGATCGAGAAAGCTCTCCTCGGTGGATTCTCAAGTTCGCAAAAAAAGTTTGTCCAGATTCCGTACCCGTGGAGCGAATAATTCGGGATGTTTCCGAGGATAGGGACGACATGGATAGGCCGTTTTCGATGGTTGAATTCTCACTTGCTCTTCTTTCATGTAACAATTCCGCTCCAGGAATGGATCGAATGAAGTTCAACTTGCTTAAAAACCTCCCCGACGTCGCTAAGAGGCGCTTGTTGAACTTGTTCAATCAGTTCCTGGATAACAACATCATTCCGGATGATTGGAGGCAAGTGAGAGTGATAGCTATACAAAAACCCGGGAAACCCGCGTCGGATCATAATTCGTACCGTCCAATCGCGATGTTGTCTTGTCTACGGAAGTTGTTAGAGAAGATGATTCTCTTTCGACTGGACAAATGGGTTGAATCGAATGGCATGTTGTCTGATACACAATTTGGTTTCCGCAGAGGCAAAGGAACGAACGACTGTCTTGCGTTGCTTACTTCAGAAATTCAGCTTGCCTTTGCTCAAAAGCAGCAAATGGGCTCAGTGTTTTTGGATATTAAGGGAGCTTTTGATTCAGTTTGTGTCGATGTTCTCTCCGACAAACTACACGGAAGTGGCCTTTCACCAATTTTGAACAACTTTTTGTATAATTTGCTGTTTGAGAAGCAGATGAGTTTTACTCATGGCGACTTGACAGTTTCACGAATTAGCTACATGGGTCTCTCCCAGGGTTCATGTCTAAGCCCCCTTCTTTACAATTTTTATGTTAGAGACATAGATGATTGTCTCATGGAAAATTGCACGTTAAGACAGCTTGCGGATGACTGTGTTGTTTCTATAACGGGATCAATAGCAGTCGATCTGCAAGGACCACTACAGGATACTTTGGACAATTTGTCTACTTGGGCTCTCAAGCTGGGTATCGAATTCTCTCCGGAGAAAACTGAGATGGTTGTCTTTTCTAAAAAACACAAACCGGCAAAGTTTCCGCTCCATCTGATGGGTAAGACAATCACTCATAGCATGTCTTCTCAATATCTCGGCGTCTGGTTCGACTCCAAATGCACCTGGGGGAAGCACATTGTGTATCTAATACAGAAATGCCAAAAGCGAATCAACTTTATGCGAACTACTACCGGAACATGGTGGGGAGCACATCCGGAAGATCTGATCAGGCTGTACCAAACAACCATTCTGTCGGTTTTAGAATACGGTAGCTTCTGTTTCAATCCGCGGCGAAAACACACTTGCTGAAGCTTCAACGGGTTCAGTACCGTTGTCTTCGGATCGCGTTAGGTTGCATGAACTCAACTCACACTATGAGTTTAGAGGTACTCGCTGGTGTACAGCCTCTGACAGACCGCTTTGCGGAGTTATCGTTCCGGTTCCTCATCCGATGCGAGGTTGTGAATCCATTGGTCATAGAAAATTTCGAAAAGCTGCTCGAACAGAACCCTCAAACTCGTTTTATGAGTGTGTACTACTGGTACATGACGCTGGAGGTAAGCCCATCTCTGGTTAACACCAATCGTGACAACTTCTCAAACTTCGACAGTTGCTCTGTAGATCTTGATCTGTCCATGAAGGATGAGATCACCGGAATACCAGAATTTTTTCGTTCCGTGTGTATTCCACAAATTTTTGCAAGTAAGTTCGGGCATGTTAGCGGGGACAGACAGTTCTTCACAGACGGTTCGAAAACCGATGATTCGAGTGGTTTGGGTGTCTACAACGAATTTCATAGCGCCACCTACATGCTTCAAAAGCCATGTTCGGTATACATTGCTGAGCTAGCGGCTATATACTACACCTTAGAGTACATTCGCACTCTTCCACCTGAGCACTACTTCATTTTTACCGACAGTCTAAGCTCTCTGGAGGCTGTTCGGTCAATGAAACCGATGAAGCACTCAGCGTACTTCCTGAATGGAATACGCCAAGTCTTGAGTGCTTTGTCCAAACGCTCATACATCATCACCATAGCTTGGGTCCCTTCACATTGCTCAATTCCGGGCAATGAGAAAGCGGACTCTCTGGCTACGGTGGGCGCTAGCGGAGGCGATATTTACGAGCGTCAAATCGCCTTCGACGAATTTTTTGCATTGGCCCGTCAGGAGACCTGGATCAGCTGGCAACACAAATGGAGAGATGGAGAGATGGGTAGATGGTTGCACTCCATTATTCCACAGGTGTCGAAGAAGCCATGGTTCAAAGGGTTGGATTTAGGCCGCGATTTCATTCGTGTAATGTGTCGGCTGATGTCCAACCACTATTTGTTGAATACACATACCTTCCGTATTGGGCTCTCAGAAAGCAATCTCTGTGTCTGTGGCGTGGCTTACCAGGATATCGAACATGTCGTGTGGGGATGCAATGAGTATCGTGAGGTCAGATCTGAGCTGCATGAAATTCTCCGGGTCCGAGGAAAACAACAGAAACCCGTTAGAGAAGTGTTGGCAGGACTTGATTTGGAATACATGAACCTGATTTACCAGTTTTTGAAACGTGTTGATGTCAGAGTTTGATGTAGTACGTTCCTTGTTTTCGTTGTCCGCCATTTGGTTTTGTTGTTCGCCCCTGTCTGTCGTCACCCCCTTCCGTTTGTCTTCTTCTTGTCGTTTTCTACCGATATAGTCCTTTCTTTTTGGTTCCGTTACAGATATGGACAATTTGTCCCATCAATGTTTTAGTATAAGTTAGCAAATAATTTAGTTTTAAACCCATAAATCCCTCCTTCCCAATTTTATTTTTTTTCTCAATCCTTAACCTCGAAACAGCCGCGAGTACTTTGGCTTCCCAAACTAACATAGCTTAAGGCAGTAATAAATTGCAAAATGTAAAATCATTGATTTCGGCTCAGTTATGCTCATGTGGCGCCCAAGCCTTCCAAATAAACGAATAAGTAAAAAAAAAAGAAGTACCTCCAAGAATTCCTCCAGGAATTCCTCCAGAAATTCCTCTAGGAATTTCTCAAGAAACTTTTCCAGGGATTTCTGCCAGAATTCCTCTAGAGATTCCTCCTGGAATTCATTCAGGGACTCCTCCAGGCATTCTTCCTGGGATAGTTCCACGGAATTTCTCATGGAATTCTTCTAGGGATTTTTCCAGGAATTCCTCCTGGGGTTCCGCCAGGAATTTTTCCAGTAGTTCCTCCAGGCATTCCTCTGAGATTCCTGCAGAAATTGCTACATGGATTCCTCCAGGAATTCCTTCAGGGATTTTTCCAAGAATTCCCCAAGAAATTCTTCCAAGAATTTCTTCAGAAATTTCTCTTAGGATTCCTCCAGGAATTCCTCAAGAGGTTTCTTTAGAAATTTCTCCAGGGAATCCTCCAGAAATTTATCGAGGGGTTCCTTCTGGATTTCTTCCCGGGTTTGCTACAGACATTCATCCAGGATTTTTTTCAGGGAGTCCTCCAGGAATTTCTCCTGGAAATCCTACCGGGATTGCTCCAGAATTCCCTTCAGGAATTCCTTTAGGAATTCCTCCTAGGATTCGTCCAGGAATTCCTCCAGAGATTTCTCAAGGAATTCATCTAGGGATTGCTCCAGGCATTCTATCAGAGGTCCGTCTTAGAGTTCCTCTAGAGATTCCACCAGGAATTCATTTAGGAATTTATCCAGGGATTTCTCCAGGCCAGAAACTTCTCCAAAGATTATTCTTTCTCCAAATTATTCCTTCAGAAATTCCTCCAAGAATTCTTTTGATGATTTCTCCAGGAACTCCTCCAGGTATACTTTCAGAAATTCCTCCAGGGATTCCGTCAAGAATGTGTCCAGAAGATCCTCCAGGATTTCCTCCTGCGAAACCTCAAGGAGTTTCTTCAGGGATTTCTCCAGGAATTCCACCAACGATTTCTGCAAGAATTCCTAGCTCCTAAAATTCGTCCTGAAGCTCCTCCAACGTTACGCCCAGAAATTTGTCTATGAACTCTTTCAGGGATTCCTCAAGCGATTTCTTAAGAAATTTTTCCTGTGATTGCTCCCATAATTGCTCTAGAATTTCTCGTTTCAGAAATTCCTCCAGGGATTACTCCAGGCATACCTGCAAGATTTCCTCCAGGGATATCTCCAGGAATTCGTTTAGCGATTGCTACGAGAGTTCTTTCAGAAATTACTCCACGAATTCCTGTAGTGATTCATCAAAAATCCCTCTCGGGATCTTTTCAAAAACTTATTCAGGAGTTCGGTCAGAAATTTCAGAAATTCATCCATCATCTTTTCCAGGGATTCGCCCAAGATTTTTTCCAGGATTACCTGATTTTTTTGAATTAGTTGAAGGATTTGTAGAGGAATTCCTCCAGCGATATTTATTGGAATTCTTTAACACTTAAACTACTGAGGGGGTAAAAACTCCCGCGAACTACCAAGGGTCCAAAAAAAGTCGGAAGTCCAACTTTGACAAGGCATTTCTCGGCCGTTTTGCAACCGATTTCAAAACTTTTTTTTGCGATGGAACCGGACAGGTTTCAAGATCATCGTCCATTTGAAAAAATATAAAATAGATGCGTCTACCCAAAGTTATTAAGCAAAAGGCACTTCCTAGTTTTTTTGAGAGCGCATTTTTTTCGCACATTGATCAATAAAACAAAATTTAAAGTGATGACATATGGTTTTTTCGACTCTAAATCATGCGTACAGCTGGAGTGAACATGTTTATGCAAAATTAGTGATTTTTCAGTACACTGATATTCTACCTTACTTTTTTTTTTATTACGTATAAAATTTGTTTATTTAATGTAAAAATGTAATTACAAAGTAAACTATTTACACATCAATAGTAATTTCAAATTCTAATGCAGCTATGTCTATTAAATTATTACATTTCATAATAAATATGACATAATTAACTAACATTTTCAATATAGTCGTTTTCTTCCATCTTGGTATGCCCTGAAGATGTGGCCTCATCAAATCCTCTATTCGAACTCTACGCCAACCATTGAGCAGAGTCGCTATTTTCCGTTGTAGCAGCCTCCACGCTGCCTCGACGCGCACGCAGGTGCTAAACTTGTGTTCCAGCGTTTCGCAAGCTACGCCGCAATGTTGGCAGTTTTCACCATCGGTCCTGTTCATCCTGTGCATCAGCCTCCGGTGTTCAAGTTTTCCATTCACCAGCATGAAAAGAGTACTTCGATAGCTCGAGGTTAACTGTTTGCAGGCGATATTTCGCCAGATTTGTCGCCAGTTTTCCGTCGGGTGCTCGCGGACAATTTTGGGGGTGTCTGTTTGTTCGATGTAGAACTTGTGAATGCCATCGACGGAAAGGTTTTGTTGGATTTGCGGAGGGAGTAACGGGAAGATCGAAAGGATTAATTTTAAGCAAGGACAGTCGGCGGGTGGGTTAGGATTGGCTTGAGAAATGTAGGATTTGTAAAAAGGAGTGGAATCGATTTCACGCATACATCGGTTGACTAACAGTGACTTGCATTTCAGCGCAGGTAGTTGCAAATTTAACCCGCCAGCTTCTATACTGCGCGCCAACTGTTGCATTGGCACCCTCGCTGGAATACCTCGCCACAAGAACGTTCCCATGATGGCAGTCAGCTTCGCCGTATGCACAGCAGCAGGGACAAGTACTGACGCGAGATACCACACCTTCGATGTGATGAACACGTTCAGCAAGGTCACTTTTTGGTGTAGGTTAAGCATGCGTTGCGAGTGGAGATACACTTGCTGAGAAAATTTGCCAACAAGCGCATCCCAGTTCAGCTTATTCATTAGGCGTATGGAATTGGCAAAAGTCACTCCTAAAATACGCACAGTGTTTTCGCACCTCAGCCAGGGCACGGTGAGTGGTCCGTCATCAGTGTAACCCACAGATATGGATGTCGATTTCTCCAAACTCAGCCTTGCACCAGACACTCGCTCGAAACGATG
Source organism: Aedes albopictus (assembly GCF_035046485.1). NCBI lineage: Eukaryota > Metazoa > Arthropoda > Insecta > Diptera > Culicidae > Aedes > Aedes albopictus. The sequence continues at coordinate 266,536,420 of NC_085137.1, forward strand.
GAAAGCCTCTCGTATTCTCTCCAGCCTGTTTCTACATGTAACGATCACAGACACATCATCAGCGTACGCCACCACGAGATCGGGTCCACATATGTCTTCTAGTTTCTTCAACAGGGGTTGCAAATACAACACGAACAAGTGCATCGAAAGTGGGTCCCCTTGGCGAACCGATCTCTCGATGGGGAATGCTTCGGATAAATGTCCATTCACAAGAAGACGGGATGACGACAGCTCTCCAATTTTGTTGAGTAGTCGGACAAGGTTCGGATCGAAGCCGAGCGAGCACATGTTCCGAGAGAGAAATGCTCGATCGACAAGATCGAACGCATGACGGAGATCGAACGAAGCCAGTAATCCACGTTGTTTTCGTTTCACTAGTTGTGCTATGCGATCTTTCAACGCCAGAGTAGCTTGAAAGATATTACGGCCGAAGCTGGAGCATTTCTGAGCACCGCTTAGCACATGGTGGGTTCTCATTACGTTGTCGAGACGCTGTTTTAGTATGCGGGAGAGGATCTTATAATCAAAGTTGAGCAGTGATATAGGTCTATATGAGTGTGCCGATTGGTCGTTCCCCTTCTTTTTAACCAGTACGATTATGCCATCGACAAATTCAGCAGGGAAATTGCCGGCAAGTGCTTCATTCATAATCAAGGTGAGTTCCCTCCAAATGACATCGAAGGTTTTGAGGTAAAACTCTCGCGGGAGCGAATCTCCGCCGGGGGATTTGTTCGGACTGCTGGTCTTGATGGCCATGAAGACATCGGCAGAAGTAATTTCACTCATACAGGCCTCGTTCGTCGGGTCGTTATCTGGGATCACTCTCTCGCAGTCGAACGCGTTGTCCATCGCTTCTTCTATCTCGTTCGCAGCGTAGAGGGTGCGGTAGAATTGATACATGTGCTGCTCAATCGCACCGGCGTCTTCGATCAGTTGATTCTCGTCGTCGCGTAGCTGAGTTATGGTCGTTTTCTTCCTCCTTCTTTCTCCTAGCTGGAACGTTGATATCGGTTCTCCAGAAATGTAGGTCTCGCTGATGCGCATGAAAGCCTGCGAGAAATTTCGTTGCAGGTTTAACATTTGCGCCTTTACTCTGTTGATTGTAGACAGCATCGCAGGGTTCCGGTAGTAGCCGTCGTACGCTTGCCGTAGTTGCACATAAAGCCGTTGGTATTCCTGATGAAAATCATCAAAGGCAGCCTTCGATTTCCAACGAAAGAAGGATTTTATTTTGGGCTTAGCATACGACAGCCACCACTGCATCCACGATGGGAAGTTCCGGCGCTGGCGAGTCCAGTATTGCCAGCGATATTGGAACTCCTGAATGTTTTCTGGTGTGAGAAGGTGGGGGCGGAGTGACCAGAATCCTCGGCCTGGTTCTCGACCAAGATGTGGGAGGCAGATTCGGGCTGTCAATGCTTTATGGTCAGAAAAGGAACACACATGCGTATCAGCCGATCTTAGCTGGCTGCGTAGACTCTGGCTGACGTACATACGGTCTAGACGTGCAGATGAATTGTGTGTAATGTACGTATAGCCAGGCATGTTTGGGTGTATTTTCTGCCATATATCGACAAGCTGCAACTGCTGCACGGCAGCGAGAAGCGCGGGGCTGTGGTTGGATCCCGTCGCATCACACTGTCGCACAACACAGTTATAATCTCCAGCTACTAACGTGTGCTCTGTGGGATGACGGAGATAGTAAGCGAGCGTGGTCGAGAAAAACCGCTCTCGTTCGGACCGGAGGGCAGTGCCAGACGGAGCGTAGATATTGCACAGGGTCGTGTTTTGCACCCGTAGTGCGATCAGTCTTCCATCTAAACTCTTCTCAACATTGGAAAAGCGTATGTGTTCTTTGAGCGCTATTGCCGTCCCTCTTCTTGAGTGATCTACGTTGCTGACGACGAGGTACCCAGGCAAGAGAAGCTGCTCATTCTCAACTTCCTGGAGAAAGGCGATATCGATGTCCAAGGTACGAAGAAATGTTTGGAGCGCGTTCAGTTTAGTCGTGTTCGTAATGGTGTTGATGTTGATCGAAGCGATATTGTAACTCGTCAAAGCCATTAGATCGCAATGTCGCTCCCATCGTTTTCATCGTCACCATGTCGCAGCTTTTTGCCCGGCGGACGGCCGTGCCGACGTTTGCTGCTCGTTGAAGCTGTTGAGACATCAGTTTCGTTTCCATCGCTAGCAACCAAGGAGCGAGTAACCATTCGGCCAACTGGTAACAGGCTCTGGGAGAGAACCGGGGGGGACATGAGGTTGGTGTTATGATCGAGGGAGATTGATGTTGTTGGCAGTTGGGCGGTCAGTGGTCGGTTGTCGTGGATCGGCTTGGCCGACAGTGCAGCAGCGGACACACCTTTTGCTGTTGCTGCTCGTTTGGTTGGTGTATCGACAGGGTTCGGTGGTACTGCGAGCGCAGCCTCCGATGGCCCAGTTCTCTTCGACGATGCGGTTGACTTGCTTGCTTCGTTTGGCGTCGGTCCGAAGAGCTTAGCAAATGTAGGCTTCGGCTTCGACACGCGAGGTCTCGGAGCGGTGTCGCTTGCTCCCGTTTGTTTCGCGACATTGGCGTAGGTTTTTTGAACCAGCAACTTCTTGTTTTGTACACAAGAGATGCCGTTGTGCACGAACTCGGAGCAGTACTTGCATGTATGTAGCTGCCCGAAGTAAGACACGCTCGTGCTCTGTCCGTCGATGGTGACGAAGCTCGCTATATTTCGTTTAACCAGCATCCGCACGATCCGAGCACCAGTTGGGAGACCGGCAAAGAGATATTTGCTGTCCCATACTTGCTCAGTGATGGAGAGAACCTCGCCGTAAGAACCGAGAAACTCGACGATCTGCTCGTTCGTTATGTCTTCGGAGAGGTCGGACAATTTCACCTCCACGGCACCGTCCTCGAGAGTGATTCGGAGCTTGTAGGTTTTGCCGTCAACCTCTGTCTCATGTTTATTGTCGTGCTCTGCTACTATTTTCCTAGCGAGCTCTAGGTCGACGACCTTCACGAAAGCACACCCGAGTGCACGGCTTGGCTGTAGACGAACAACCTGCTCGTACTGGAGACCCAATGTGGTAGCAACGAAGTCGTGAAGCTCCTCGAAAGATGGCTTCCGCGGCACGTTTGCATAATCGATGCGAAACGTGTTTTCGCGTCGAACACTCATCGCGGCAAAACCCGCGGCACTATATACGACGGACGTGATAACGCGAAACGCAGTGCAGAAAATTCCACAAGGAAAAAAGAATCGAAAAAAATGCTACTGACTTCCAGCGAGAACACGACTGCTCTGCTTGGAAGTTGAGCGATAACTGTCTTACTCAAAAAACTGCTAAAATACCCTATTTTTCACATAAAATAGGCAATAAATCAAAATTCTAAGCGATGACATATAGTTTTTTTAGTCTTAAATTGTTCGTAGGATTGTACTTGACATTTTTGATGAACAATGAAAATGTTCTAATTACACTCTTATTTTGTTTTACCCGGAAAACTACGAAAATTCCATACTTTTTACACAAAGTAGTCAACAAAACTAAATTTAAAACGATAACATGTAGTTTTTTAGCCTTGAAATGTTCGTAGCAGTTTGGGGGACATACTTGAAGAATAATAGTGATGGTTTCATTACACTCAAATTTTGATTTACTCAAAAATCAACGAAAGTACCACATTTTTCACGCAAAGTGGTTAACAAAAATAATGGCTGACAATGCAAAGTAGTTTTTTGCCTTTAAATTATTCGTGAAAGCGTACTGGACGTTCTTGATGAGTTATAGTGACGTTTTCACGACACACTTATTTTATTTTACTCGAAAAGCTACAAAAATACCATAATTTTTGTACAAAACAGTCGATAAAACAAAATTAAAAGCCATAACATGTACTTGTATGGCCTGAAATTTTCCGTTATAATGCACTGGACCTGTTTTTAATATTTTGTTTTATAAAAAAAGCGAATAAGTCAAAATTTAAAGTAATGATATGTAGTTATTCAACTTTGAATTTATCGTAGTAGTTTAGTGGATTTATTTGAACAACCCAAGTGGTGTTTTTGCTACAATTATATTTTATTCCACTCGGAATACTAGGAAAATACCACATTTTTCACACAAAGTAATCAACAAATAAAAATATAGACAAAGCATTCTGGTTTTTTGCCTGGTTGTATCCTGAAGGTTTTCATGGGAATCCTATAGATTTTCTTCCAGAGGTTTTGCAATGTTTGCTCTCAGAGTCTCTCGTTGGATTTTTCCTCCTGCGTTTTGCCGAAACAAATTTTCGTGGAATTTATTCTCTTTTCTCTTGGAATATACCTCAGATGTTGTCGTAGAATTTCTCTTAGCGTTTCTCTTGGAATTTCTCTTCAAGGTTTTCCGCGATTTCTTTCGGTATTCCTCTTGGTACTTCTCCATGAGATTTTCCCGGGATTTCTAGGGTATTTACAGAAACTATTGGTGGGATTTCAGGCTCCTCCCGGTTTTTAAGGAGTTTTTCACGAGTTTTGCTTCTGGGATTTCTCCCGAAGTTTTAAGAAATTTCAATGATTTTTTTCTGGAGTTTCTCTCCGGATTTCTACAGAAATTTCATCCGGGATATTTTATTAAGGTTCACGCGAGAGTTTTTTGGAGTTTCACCTGAGATGACTCTCGGAGTTTGTGCTCTAGAAGCCGAAATACAGAACTCCAAACTTAGGCATTTTGTATGAAAATCGGTCAATGCGTCCAGTACTGTACTTTTCTAGGAGTGTTTCTCGGAAAACCTCCTGCTTGAGATAACCTACAAAATTCATTGTTGTAAGTTTCCGGAGACATGTCGGAACTTCGGAAGAAATCCTAAGAACTGGGAAATCTCGGAAAAAAGCTTTGGAAGAAAATTCATGAAAGAACTCTGAAAATCTCTAAGAGAAATCCCGGGAGAAACTCCGGATGAAAACCAGCGAAGAAATTTCAGTTCTTCCTTTCAGTGCACCTTTTGGGAAATTGCTGAAAAACAAATGTATATAGAAGAGTTTCTGAAGCAATACCGTAAAAAGGGGTAACTTTGATAGTTTTTCAGCAAATTTCCCTAATATTATTCCTCTGTAATAGGGTATTGGCTCCCTTCTTAAGCATGTGGCTCCCATTTTCATCCTACGAAAAACAAAGGATTGAAGCGCTGTTTGTTTTGTTTCTTATTTTTGTATTTTTTGTTAGAAGTGAGCACCCATGAAAACAAAAAGAACGGAATCAATCGGTGCCGTAATCGTTTGTTTTCGAATAGGATGAATATGGGAGCGTGAGATTAATTATGGAACACATACCCTAATTGCAATGTAAGGATTGGCCAGTTTTAATTGTTTTGTGCCATCAATATTTTTTTTCATATGAGCGAGAATCACATTTTTATTTTGGGGAAAATTTGATAGTGGAGGAGCGGACCTAGTGTGATGGTTAGAACACTTGACTATCACGCCGAGGACCTGGGATCGAATCCCACTCCCGACAAACTCACAAAATGTGGGTTCTTCCTTCGGAAGGGAAGTAAAGCGTGGGTCCCGAGATGAACTAGCCTAGGGCTAAAAATCTCGTTAATACAGATAAAAAAAAAAATTGATAGTGCTCTGAAAAACATATTAAATCACAAAAAATATAACAGATTGCAACGCAACGAGTATCAGCATGATGGGGAAAGCCGTATGAAATATGATAGGTTAATTTATTGTATCAAAACATGAAGAATTTTTTTAAATTATAAATAACTAAGTGAGTCACTACTCAACCTGAGTGAAAATCTAAAAGCACTTAGATACAGAGCCTCAGATATCAAAAATCATTATCTGTGTAAAATGTATTTTTTACGGTACATCAACATGTGACTATATGCTGCGCATAGTAAGTTCTCTTTATTTGAGTAGTTTGAATTTTTTTATAAACAAATTTAGAAAACAACGAGTGTAATTGAAAGATATTGCGAAAGATAGATTATTGTTTATCAAACAAGTCTAGTACTTTTTACAAATAATTTCATGGCAAAAAAAGCTATAATGCATTGTCTCCAATTTTTATTTGATGACTACTTTGTGTGCAAAATGTGGTATTTTCCTAGTATTTTGAGTGATATAATATAGGAGTGTAATAAAAACATCACTTGGGTTGTTCAAATAAATCCACTAAACTACTACGATAAATTTAAAGTTGAAAAACTACATATTATTGCTTTAAATTTTGGCTCATTCGCTTTTTTGTGGTATTTTCGTATATTTTTTTATATAACAAAATATTAGTGTATTGTAAACATCAACATTTTATTAAAAACAGGTCCAGTACATTGTAACGGAAAATTTCAGGCCATACAACTACATGTCATGGCTTTTAATTTTGTTTTATTGACTGTTTTGTATAAAAATTATGGTATTTTTGTAGCTTTTCGAGTAAAATAAAATAAGTGTGTCGTGAAAACGTCACTATAACTCATCAAGAACGTCCAGTACACTTTCACGAATAATTTAAAGGCAAAACACTATTTTGCATTGTAAGCCATTATTTTTGTTAACCACTTTGCGTGAAAAATGTGGTACTTTCGTTGATTTTTGAGTAAATCAAAATTTGAGTGTAATGAAACCATCACTATTATTCTTCAAGTATGTCCCCCAAACTGCTACGAACATTTTAAGGCTAAAAAACTACATGTTATCGTTTTAAACTTAGATTTGTTGACTACTTTGTGTAAAAAGTATGGAATTTTCGTAGTTTTCAGGGTAAAACAAAGTAAGAGTGTAATTAGAACATTTTCATTGTTCATCAAAAATGTCAAGTACAATCCTACGAACAATCTAAGACCAAAAAAACTATATGTCATCGCTTTGAATTTTGATTTATTGCTTATTTTATGTAAAAAATAGGGTATTTTAGCAGTTTTTTGAGTAAGGTAGAATATCAGTGTACTGAAAAATCACTAATTTTGCATAAACATGTTCACTCCAGCTGTACGCATGATTTAGAGTCGAAAAAACCATGTGTCATCACTTTAAATTTTGTTTTATTGATCAATGTGCGAAAAAAATACGCTCTCAAAAAAAAACTAGGAAGTGCCTTTGGCTTAATAACTTTGGGTAGACGCATCTATTTTATATTTTTTTCAAATGGACGATGATCTTGAAACCTGTCCGGTTCCATCGCAAAAAAAGTTTTGAAATCGGTTGAAAAACGGCCGAGAAATGCCTTGTCAAAGTTGGACTTCCGACTTTTTTTGGACCCTTGGTATTTTAGGAGTTAAGATAATGTTCGAGGGATACTGTAGCCAGGAAAAGTTCTCCAAGAAGTCATCGAATTATTCTGGAATCCTTCAAAGAATTTTGTTAAGGCGCCGCAGTGCCTCAAGCGGGTAGCTGTTGGATTCCTGGCGGGATGGAGTCTTGCAAGACCTGGGGTACCAAGAATTCTCCGTTGATCCGGCTCGAAGGACCAAAATGTTTGGGGCTCCACAGTGCCTCAAACGGGGAATTTTCTTTCCTCAGAAAGAAACACGAGGTTTTACACTTTAAGCACTACACTTTATTTACTTAACTTGGCGTTGTACAAGCCACGCCAACGCTTGTAAGTACACTTCACTGGTATTAAACACTACTTGACCGTTAGCCGGGTCAAATGATACTATTCTCTCGTACGTTGGTCTGGGTCTGCTTTTATAGCGACAAAAATTGGAACAATCCAGAATCACCTAGAAATCTGGCGGCACTGGAACCCATGCGGTCAGCTCTCTCCGCTCGCGATGACAGCGATGATGATGATGACGCCGAGGGGGACGACACATCCAGATTATCTCATTTTTACCAAAAATCTGATGCATCTTACACACTGTGCACTATCTGTTTACATCTTGCAATCTGCTTCCATCCCAAATCCATCTCAAAATCTTTGTTTCAAACTACTCACATCTCTCACATCTGATGTGATCGACGAAAACAAAACAAAGGATGTTGTTGTCAAACTGAGATCAAAACAGAACCGCGCTACTGAAATTCGTCATCGGGTCATGCGACAGGGGGTCGCATCCGGAACCGGAACAAGCGGAGCCGGAGCAACCCCGTGGCCGTGTCGGGGCTCGTACAGCTTGGTTGGTCGTCGGGTCAGCAAGGAGCACCACCTGTCGCAACCGGAATAGAAGCGATCGGAGCAACCCAGTGGACGTATGGCTCGGCTCGAGATTACTACGTCGAACACAATTGCAGGTCCCGCTAGGGTGCTACTGATGCTGATGAAAAATGGAACCTACAGCCGATATTAAGGATCTGTGTACCGGATTTGCTGGAATCATGATTGCCATCAGAAGCAATTATTGATGCATTCGAACCAGCCGGGAATCCGTTAACTGTTTTGTCTTTTTATTCGCACACTGTTTGCGTTTCTTCGGGAGTTCCATCTACAATTTTGAAGAAATTGCTGGTGGATAGCTGGAGGCAATGAAATATTACGAAGGAATTGATGTAGGATTGAAGAGGGTTTCCCGGAGCTTATTAATGGCAGATTTCCTAAGGGATTCCACAATGGATTTGCTGAAAGAGTGAAAAAGGATAGCTGAAAGTTTTCCTGGAATAAATGGCTAGGGGCGGCAAGGAGCAGCAAGCCTACATATATTTCTCCCGGATATACCTCCAATGAAAAGTTCCTCCCAGAGATGCATCAAATTACTCATCTTGGGGCTCCGGAGTGAGAATCTTTTTATCAGTTACTTCAGGGATCGCTTCAGAAGTTGCATCAGGATTATTTAGGAACTTATCAAGTGAATTCTTCCAGGAGTTCTATCGGGAAGTCCTCCGGGAGTTCCTACAATAATTTCTCCGGATCATGATTGACTGGAAGGAATTTATAGTGGGTTGCCCGGAAGTAATGACAGTTGTAATCTATGAAAGATTGGGAATTTCCCGGAGTAAATTACTAATTAATAATGCATTTTTTGGAAGGAGTTTCCGAAAAAAATATTTTTCAGGAAGAAATTACTCAAGGTTTATCGGCAATATTTGCCCATTGGCCTAAGCATTCTCGTAAGTTACAAACTGAAGAATTCTTCGGTCAGAAAGAACTTAATATACTTAATACTTCTGGAAAATTCATCGGAAGGAGTAGCTGGAGCGTTCCCGGACACGAATTACCGCAGAATTTCTCAGAATAAATTCTCAATAAGAAATTGCTGAAGGTTTTACTGGTCGGAGATAATCAGGAGTTTCCCGGTAGAAGTTGCTGGAAGATTTCGCTGATGAACTGTAAAACTGCAGTTCTTTTTTTGAAAACAAAAACTGGAAATGATTAGGCATTATTTACATTTTGCACTGCTGCCTCACACATTTGAACAGAGCCTATTTTTTTTTGTACCAGCTTGCGCCACGTTTCTTTTATGGCGCTTTTGATATAATTATGCAACTAAACATGCATAAAATGTAGATAAATACTTTGATAAATATCTAATGCACACATGAACTTAGTTTGCGTGGATGAAGTCGAAAAATTTAAGAAAATCCCAGAACGTCGTTATATATAAAAACCAATTAAACCCTTTTCATATTTTGTGTGCGACTGATCTTCGCTTATCTACACCCTATCCATTCACATCTCCTCCCATCTCAAAGCAGCGCTTGGCAGGATTTCAAAGTGGATGCAGTGGAAAGTAGATGCGAAAATCTGGCAAATATCACACTCATCTAAAAAGGTAGATGCATCTTCGTTTACATCTTTTCGGAGATTTAGATGTGTCGCCCCCCTCGGATGACGCAGAGTTGCCGACGGTGGCGGTGTCGGCAGCGCGCGCGGTCACTCACGAAGGCGTGTTTACATCGATGAGTGATGATGATGGTGGTGCTGCTGATGGCGCTCCCGCGTTTTACGTTTTCCGTCTTCATTCGCGTAAGGGAAAGTGGGGCACTTTTTCCACCGGAGCACCCGATGGGCGCAAACATACTGCCCCCGGGCTGGAAGTATTCCTGTCGAAGCAACGGCATCGCGTGTTGGTTGTCTTCTCTGCAATCGAATTGAAGCGGTAGTCGACTCGTAAAAATCTCTCCGAAGCTCCATCCTCGTCGTGGTGGTTGGGTTTTTCCTTCTCCATTCAAGTCACGGATTTGTTGGCGATGGACGGTTTCCATCGGCCATTTGGAATTCTCCTTCCAGGTGCGGCACAAGTGGCTGATTCGAATCTTCCATTTCTCTTCGACCAATGACATCACCTTGCTCGGGAATGTAAACTTGGTAGGCAGTACGATGTGACACATCTCTTTCTCGTTGGATAACCCAGCAAGTCCTGGCTTTTTTATTCTTAACCACTTAACCTATTTTACTGCTCTTTTGTCCACTAGGGCACTACGTGAGCGATTCCAATTGGCGGCTGCACTTACACTATACAGCGTCTAAATGTGTTCTATTATTTTCTTATTCTACTACATATATCAAAACTGGTTTTGCCTTTGTGCTGCTTTCACTTTTCTACCCTGTCCTTGGTAGAATGATGAGCACGATGATGAAATGATGTGTGGCTCTTGTTCCTTTTCCAGTCCGATTGAGGGTCGTCCATTATGGGTTGCCGTTCGCCGATATCCAATTATCCGGGTCCGTTTGAGCTATGACAGCCTAGAAGAGGGTCAAGTGACAGCCGCTCTCGGGGAAGAGCAACTGACGAAGTGTCGGGGCTGGGATCGAACCCATGACCATCAAGTCCTGGCTTGGCTGGGCTGAATTTCTCGACGGCCATCTCAGAGCAAGCTTCCGCACTGATAAACTCGCCCACCAGAGCAGACCTTGAAACATTCGCAGAAGTCCTTGGTGGTGGTTTCGCTGGCTTGGTGTGCCACTTCTTCGTGGCCTTCAGTCTTGGCAGGTCTCGGGAATTCTCCTTTTCGCTGTTAGTGTGATAGATCGTGACACATGCAGCAGTGTTTGGAGCCAACTTCATGTTGTCTACTGTAACAGTTCCACACTTCATGGTCTCCAACTCTGACCCCTTGGAAAAAACCGCTAGGTTTACCAGTGTTTTTAAACACGTTGATGGCTCCACCTGAGCGGACTCCACTTGGTTGATGATTGTCGCGAACGATGGTTTTCCGTCCAACAGCATACTCGGCTTGTCTTGAATCATCTTTCGATCTGCAGCTATTGCACCACACAATGGCTTTACGTACGATAGCCAGAACTGCTCATCCTGAGCGCCCTTCACATGTCTCGGGGTTTCTGCAGTAGCATCTGGCAAATCATCAATGCACGGCTTGGAATGCTCCTTGTGAGCAGACTCTGGTTCCACGGCGGATGTCGCAGTGTGAGCAAGCTGGTGCACACAGGACAAATCAGAGATCTCCTCCTGAGCGGACTCTGATTCCTTCTTGCTTGCCATGGACTCGGTGGTACGTGAAGAGGGTTTCGTCATATCCATTACAGACGACTTTGTCTGCATTCTCGGGGTGAAGGCGGATCCTTCGTCGAAAGTTGCAGTGTGAACGGGCTGTATCACATAAAAATTAAATGTATTGTAATTTGTTTGCATGTTAGGAGGTAGTAATTTTGCATTATAGTTCAATATTTTTTTTGAATATACACCGCTCATTGGCACGCCGTCCACTATCAATGCAACCAAGAGCTGTATCCCCTACCACAATGAATGCAGTGGGCATGTGTGGTGGGCTGGAAGTTACTCAACTGCGAGAGAGTTAGGCGAGAGAAAGCCCCAACGATGGGGTTCGTGAAATATAGCTCCGAGGCTGGGGCTACGTGGTTTCGAGCCAGCATAGCGGAAGGTCGCGATAAGAAGTTTAGTAGATTTGTAAATTGTACTGCTCGAAGGCCGTGGATCGGTGATATAGTGGGGTGGGTTGCGAACGTATGTAGTTAACCCGAGTCTGAGAGTTTTCGATCGTTAGCGGGGACAGAAGTTTGGAATTTTCGAAGTTCCGAAGCACCCCGCGGCACGTGACGACAAGTGCGATTTTGTTGCTAGCCTCACCGCGAAAACCCCCACTGAAGAAAGTGCAACGGGCCACCCTAGTGCGTAAAGTGGATTTCCGTAACGCAAATCCGAAACGACGTGTATATCCACGCGTGTGTTAAGACTACTTGGACCGCGAGGTTGCAACGTTAATTGAAAGAGTGTAATAAAAAGTAAATTCGATTTCGCTTCTAGGCAAGTTAGGTAGTTTTTTTTTAAAAAGAAACCCCCGTCCACGAAAAGTCAACTGAAGGCTCCGGCAAGATCGTCTAGCGGTAATAGGATAAGTGATAAGTGAAGTGTAAAAATCTTCTTAACAAAAAAATCTTCTGAGTGGTTCCAAGAGCCACACCTTCGAAAATATCACAAAGCGACCCACAGGACAACGTGGTTCACCCGTGGTTCCCCGTGGTTCAGGACCCCAGTAGCTCCAGCAAAACGGATAATCCGAACACGCCTGCCTGCGGATCCCCCGGTTAAGAGGACAACAGCCACAAGAAGACCAACGGAACGATAATGTTAGCCGGACTATATGTAAGTTTTTCATTTTATTATTACTAAGTGATTAAAGGAGCATTTTTCCTATAAAAAGGTAAATAATCTTATAAGTGCAACATTATTTTTCATTTAAACTGTGAGAATAGAAAGAATAACAGAACAGCGAATTTAGCTTTTTTTTAGTGAGCTTCCATTTTTCCCTTCATTATTTTTATTAGTGAATCTGATAGTTTGTTGGCCATGGCTAACCCCAATCTTGCTGCAAATGGAGAACCGGCCGCTGCGCCACCACAATTTATAGAACTAGGGAAGTTACAAGATTTCCTACGCGATCATTCCTTTCAAAGTCTAACACCGTACATCAAACCGTTTTTAATTAGATTTTGTTTTAGATTTTATAGAGGCATTTTAAAATCTTCCCCTGTGTTGTAGGGATAGGATTTTTTCAAAACACCATGGTTCTTCTTCTTCTTCATGCAACATCAAATCACCAATATACGGAGAAGGCACAAAGTAGAAATTTTAGAGGTTTGAAATGATTAATGTGGTAGAGTATGTATCTGGTGGGATTCACAAAAAGTTGCGTTCATAACAAAATAGTGGTAATCACGTTAAAATGTATGCGTGCCGTTTTTGTAGATGTAGTTGTGAAACTGTGAGTTCGATTGGGTAATGCTGAATAGGCGTGCAATTTTGTGTGAGGAAAAACTCGCGCTGTGTGTATGTGTGTGTGTGTGTGTGTGTGTGTGTGTGTGTGTGTGTGTGTGTGTGTGTGTGTGTGTGTGTGTGTGTGTGTGTGTGTGTGTGTGTGTGTGTGTGTGTGTGTGTGTGTGTGTGTGTGTGTGTGTGTGTGTGTGTGTTTTTTTATTCTAGGAGTCCAAAAATCTTCTAAAGACGCTGTGTGAGATTCGAATGTGCGCCTACCCACTAAAATCACTCTCCTAGTTCACCTCCACCTTAAATTCCCCTCCGGTACCACCATGCAGTATTTCTTCGGAGGGGAGACGTTATGTGCCTTGTGCACCATCACCAATTCGTTATTCTAGTTTTCGTACTGAGCCGTTTGGCTGCCGTGTAATTTGTTATTCTATTTTGATTAAACAGTCGCCATTTAGCGACCTTCTACTGTGTTAGCCACATTTACCATGCCACATGCCGGGCCATTTAGCTCCAGTTAGTAATGTGTTAGTACTAATTTGTTCGCCATTTAGCGATTGATTACGGTTACTAACACTCCTCATGCAGTTCTCTACTCCGCTATACACATTTCTGATAAAACAGGTCTTCTGGAAGCGACCATGTAGCCTTTAGCACTCTCGCGTACTACTCGGGTAGTCCCCGGCGGTGAATCTATCCTACTCCGACAAAGAGTTCCCCGACAGTGGAAGATCTTCCGAAACCGAACTTCCCGGGTAGGTGCCGAGGTCGGTTCTGCGATTCCGGTTGAGGTCGGCTTCCGGTTCACAGGCGCCTCGACGACCAAGCTCCGGTGCTTTTTACGCGGAACTACTCGGTCTAGTCCCCGGCGGTGGACCTAGCCTACTCCGACGGAGACAACCCCGGCAGTGGAAGTTCTCCCGACACCGAAAATCCCGACCAGTGAAGTGCCGAGGTCGGTCTGGCGATTCCGATTGGTGGTTGGCTTCCGGTTCACCAGTGCCACGACGACTCAAAACCGGTACTACGGCACGAACTACTCGGTCATGTCCCCGACGATGGATCATGCCTACTCCGTTCGCGATCAGCCATCCTTTGATCCTCCCGCCATTTTCGCTGCAACGACGACATGATCTGCACAACTGACCTATTCACCGCGCTCCACGTAACTTCGTTCTGGCACATCTCCGTAATGTTGTTGTTCGCGTTCAGATTCCCAACACTGCTCGCTTGCATCTCGCTACGTTCCGCCATGAACCGTGGGCAGTAGAATACCACGTGCTCCGGTGTCTCCTCCTCGTTCGGACAGGCCGGGCAAAGTGGGTGTGAATTGTTCTAACAGTGCGCGCCCATTGTGTTTGTGCCTCTGTAGCAGCCCTGCCTTCATTGCTTTGACGGCCTGACTTAGGAGTGACAGAGCAACCGCCTGTCACCATCGTGAGTAGATGATAAGCCAAAAAACAACACATTGCGTAGATAATATCTAGTGAAATACTACTATCTAAAGTTAGTCTATAAAGTTAATTTGTTAAATCCTACTTTGATCCTAAACTATATTTGATTCTAAGGACAAGTGAAATCAGGTATATGAACTATTTTATGTATACATGCCTTAATCTAATGGATATTTCCTAAATTAGTGCCTAATACTACAGTGCAAGTACCCTTCGGTTCGCAGAGTGCATAACCTATGATTCCTAAAGCTAAACCGAAACGGTGAGACAGCATAAATTATGTAACAGCTTAAAATTATAACAAATGTCCTTACAGCTACTAGGAATATATACACCACCCAAGACCCTCCGGATTACACTAGGGGAACTAAACATAAGTTAAATTTACTTATATGAAATGCGCTATGCGAATTATGTTACAAACAGAAACTTATATCTACATTATGCTACAAAGTTATATGTTTAATTACCACTCATTCCTGAATTGTAAACTTAAAATTACACCCTCCTTCCTCTCATCCTCATTATTATGCAGGAATTTATTAATCTTCCGAATAAAGAGCCGTGGATTGTTCATTGCTCCGAAGATTAATTTAACGGAAAGAGACCCCCTTTCAGTCTGGGTGACTAATTGTTGAAACGAACTTCGACAAATTAATAAATTCGTTTAAACGAACGATGTCTGGTCGTAAAAGTGGGAAAGATGGCAAAAGCGGTTCGAAAGGCGCACGGTCGAAAGAAAAGCAGTCAGAAGTGGTCGATATCAGTGGTGGTGGTAATATAGTGGTGGTGGTCACGGACGAAGAAAAGGATCTGGCAGGAGTTCAAAAGGATGACCAAGTCGCAGAACAGAGCTGTACGTTCTGCCAGGAGGAAGACAACGACAATATGGTGCAGTGCGACAAGTGCGATAGATGGATCCATTTTGCGTGTGTCGGCGTCACAGAAGAAATCGCAGATAGGAGCTGGAGTTGTCCCAAATGCGTTGCTGCAACCGGGGTCCAGCAGCCTTCTTCTTCTACTACAAATCGCCCTCCAGCTGGATCGTCAACTTGCGCTGAACAACAGAAGTCAGTCACTTCCAAGCAGTTCATCTCCAAACGTACACCTGGGCCTGGAACCAGCGGACATGAACGTGGCAACACGGTATCGGAGCCGGCGAGAAAACTGGTTCCTAGCAACGGGGTCGCTCATCGCGGTAAATCCACCGCTTCGCAGGCATCTTCGTCATCCGCAAATCCATCCTACACTTCCAGCTACAGCGGCTCGAGGAAGAGCGGGAATATGAAAAGGTACAAGCAGAGCAGCATCGTGCCTATCTGGACAGGAAGTACGAATTATTGGAGCAGATGCACAGTCGAACCGGATCTGAGTGCAGTGAATCCGAAGATCGTGTTAGACAGTGGGTTCAAGATACCAACAATATCCGCGTAGAAGATGCATTGGATCCTCAGAGCGCGGAAGTCTTTGATCCGCAGAGGCATTCGACACAGAACTACTCTGGTAGGGCTCAAGTTGGTTCTTCTCCATTGGTGGACCGGTCCTGTAGAAACCAGAACCGAATTGAAGAAGTACATGAGCGATGCGATCGTCGTCGGGAACCTCCCGTCCAACCTTCGTCGATTGGCAGGAGTTTTGTGGAACCATATGGACAACGAAGTCAGCAGCAAAGAAGGGCTTTTCGAGAAGCAGATTTCCAATCTGGGAACCATGAAGAAGATTTCGAGCCCTGTTCGTTTTCCCGTCAGCAATTGGCAGCTCGTCAAGGGATTTCTAAAGATTTACCCAAGTTTTCCGGAGAGTTCGAGGAATGGCCGGTGTTCATGTCAATGTTCAACAGCACTACGAACATGTGCGGCTTTACGAATGAGGAGAACCTTATCCGGCTCCAGAAGTCTTTGGAAGGGAAGGCGTATGAAACGGCGCGGAGCCTACTAATGCATCCGTCGAACGTTCCGGCGATTATGCGTACTCTAAAAATGAGATTCGGTCAACCTGAAGCTGTTGTTCACTCCCTGATTCAGAAGGTGAAGGCCCTTCCAGCGATTCGGGAGGAACGTCTGGAGACGTTAGTGGAGTTCGCAGTTAACGTTCAAAATTTTTGCGCCACGGTAGACGCGTACGAACTTGAGGACTATATGTATAATGTGTCTCTGCTACACCAGCTGGTAAACAAGCTCCCGGCCACGTTGAAACTAGATTGGGCCAGGCATCGACAAAACCTCCAGCGGGTCAACTTGGCGACCTTTGGGAATTGGGTATATTCGTTGGCCGAAGCAGCTAGCACCGTCGTTATTCCGGTCGATTCAGAGGAGTCGAAGCCAACGCGAAACGAAGGACGAGGAAACAAGAAGCCGAACGCATATGTAAACGCACACTCTGAGACTGTATCAGAATCCAGTCATCATCTAAAAACCGTAGACTCCGATGGAGACCAGGGAGAACACAGTCGGGCACTAGACTCAAAACCACCGGCTCTCGTTTCAGTGGGGTGTGTGGTGTGCAAAGGAGGATGCCAAAACGCCTCCAAGTGCAAGCAGTTTCTGGAGCTGTCCCGCGAATGCAGGTGGGCAATTGTAAGAGAATTTAAACTCTGCCGAAATTGTCTACGTCGGCATAAAGGAGGATGCGACGCAAAACCGTGCGGGCGAAATGGATGCACATACAAACACCACGAGATGCTCCATAGGGATCAGAACATCCAACAACTCTCTGGCCAAACCACACAAGAGTCATCTACGTCTCGAGCACAGGTATCCATGCAACCAGAATCTGCGGCACAAATACCAACGCACGACTGCAATACGCATCAAGCGAGGTCAAATGCAGTCCTATTCCGCTACCTACCCGTGATACTCAGCGGACCTCAAGGCTCCATCCACACATACGCGTTCTTGGATGAGGGATCGCATCTAAGTTTGATAGATCAAGAACTGGCGGACCAGCTCAAATTAAAAGGTGCAACGATGCCGCTGTGCCTTCGCTGGACAGGAGGAACACAGCGATGCGAAAATGATTCGCAATCGGTTACCTTGGAGATTTCAGGAACGAGCAAGGCAGCCAAGAAATTTCAACTAGCCGGAGTGAGAACAGTCGAACACCTGTTGCTTCCATATCAGACACTAAATGTGGAAGACATGGGTCATCAATACCCACATCTTAACGGACTTCCCATTGATTCCTATTACGACGTCCGACCAAGAATCCTGATCGGAATGAAGCACGTGCAATTCAGCCTTGTTTTGAAGAGCCGAGAAGGAAACATTGGGGAACCAGTGGCTGTTAAGACACGGTTAGGCTGGACAGTATGCGGTGGAGAAAACGAGGAAAGCGACGACGTAGGGAACCTAGTCCACTATACTTTTCACGTGTGTTCGTGTGAGCAGACAAAAGATGACGAACTGCATCAGACGGTGAAGAAGCACTTTGCCCTAGAAAGCCTCGGTATCACAAAACCGGACAAACTTCTCATCTCCACCGAAGATCAATGGGCTCAAGATTTGTTGAAGCAACTGACTTTCTACGATGGGGAACGATACACGACTGGACTGCTGTGGCGTCACAACAACGTCCGTCTACCAGACAACTACAGTATGGCTTTGCGAAGACACCAGTGTTTGGAAAGGCGCCTTGCCAAGGATCCAGGACTAGCAGAGATACTGCATGGAATGATTACGCCAAAGGATATGCCCGAATGCTTTCGGAAGACGAACTAAATCGACAGTTTTCTAAAGTGTGGTACCTTCCAGTTTTCCCGGTTATAAACCCGAACAAGCCAGGCAAGGTGAGGCTGGTGTGGGACTGTGCTGCTTGCTCCTTTGGCGTCTCGTTGAATTCAGCGCTACTAAAAGGTCCCGATCAACTTTGTTCGCTGTTGTATATACTGCTGCAATTTCGAGAGAACAGAGTGGGCCTTACAGGTGATATACGTGAAATGTTCCACCAGGTGCGAATTCAGGACGCAGATCAGCAATGCCAACGCTTTCTGTGGTGGAACGAAAAGGGGGAAATCGTGATCTATGTGATGCAAGTCATGATGTTCGGAGCCTGCTGCTCGCCTAGCTGTGCGCAATATGTTAAAAATATCAATGCGGAGCGCCATGCTGAAGACTATCCGAAGGCTTCCGAAGTGATCCAGAAGAAACACTACGTGGATGATATGCTCGTCAGCCTAAACTCCGAAGAAGATGCTGTAAAAACAGCTAAAGAAGTGAAATACGTCCATCAGCAAGGAGGGTTTGAGATTCGCAATTGGATCAGTAACTCACCAGCAGTTCTGGAGGCTCTCAATGAAAATGGATTCAACGAGAAGAACATGGATTTATCCCCAGAAATCAGCACCGAGAAAGTCTTGGGCATGTGGTGGTGTACTGTTTCAGATACCTTCACCTACAAGATTGGATGGAAACGATACGACCGCGCTCTTATGGAGGGTCACAGGCGTCCTACAAAGCGGGAAGTTATACGAGTGCTCATGTCAATCTTTGACCCTCTTGGCCTCATCGCTCACTTTCTCATGTTCTTGAAAGTGTTGCTGCAGGAAGTGTGGCGCTCTGGCGTGCAATGGGATGAGGAGATAACCGATGACGCATTTACAAAGTGGCAGCACTGGTCAAAGTTATTGCCGCAAGTAGAACAAGTTCGAGTTCCCAGATGTTATAGATCACTGATTCTGAACCCTGAAGATGAAGCAGAGCTCCACATTTTCGCTGATGCCAGTGAAGGCGGAATGTCCGCCGTCGCCTTTCTGCGCTTTGTCAAGAACCAGACCATCGAGTGTAGAATCGTTGCAGCAAAGACTTGGAAGTTCGTGTCCATTCCCCGACTGGAGCTACAGGCTGCTGTAGTTGGCGCTAGGCTAGCTCACACGATAGCGGACGCCCTGTCTTTGAGAATATCTAGGAAGTATTATTGGACCGATTCTCGTGACGTACTTTGTTGGCTAAATGCGGATCATCGCCGATACACGCAATTTGTTGCATTCCGTGTCAGCGAAATTCTGGAGACTACCGAGGCAAATGAGTGGCGCTGGGTACCATCTAAAATGAATGTTGCAGACGACGGTACCAAGTGGGGCTCCCGGCCCGATCTTACACCCGATAGCAGATGGTTCGTAGGTCCAGAATTCTTAAGGCAACAAGAGATGGACTGGCCCCAGCAACCTACGGAAAATCGCTCTACAGAGGAGGAACTTCGTCCCAGTTTCCTTGCCTGTCACGTTCCCTGCGAACCGCTTGTGAATCCAAGAAACTTTTCTAACTGGAAGCGTATGCTAAATGCCACTGCCTTTGTCATCCGATTCCCAAGTAACTGTCGCTGCAAACTCCTCAAAAAGCCAACTATCAGTGGGCCCGCCACGAAGGATGAACTAGTTTCTGCTGAAGCTCACCTTCTGCGCTCAGCTCAACGCGATGGGTATCCAGAAGAGATTGCCATCTTGGAGAAATCACAGCCATCTCCCGGTAACTCTAGAACAATACCGAAGCAAAGCAGCTTGTATCAGTTAACGCCATGGTTAGATAGCAGAGGATTGATGCGAATGCGGACAAGAATTGCAGCCTGTCAATACGCCACGGAAGATGCAAAGAAACCAATCATCCTACCACGTGACCACCCCACCACAAGCTTAATAATAGCGTACTACCACCAAAAATTCCATCATCAAAATCATGAAGCAGTGGTCAACGAACTCCGACAGAAATTCTACATTCCACGCATCCGTGCTGCCTATGCCAAGGTAAAGAAGAACTGCCAAAGATGTAAAAACGATCATGTAAATCCACGACCACCAATTATGGCCGATCTTCCGTCAGCACGTCTTGCAGCGTATTCGCCACCCTTCACACATACAGGAATTGATTTCTTTGGACCGTACGAAGTAACCGTTGGTAGGCGCACTGAAAAACGGTGGGGAATGCTCGCAACGTGTTTGACAATCCGGGCAATCCATATCGAACTGGTTCCTTCTTTGACCACAGACTCCTGCATAATGGCTATCAGAAATTTCATGGCGCGCCGCGGTACGCCCAGTGTTATATATAGTGACAGGGGAACCAACTTCATTGGGGCATCACGACAGATGAAAGAGGCCGCTGCAGCAGTTAACGTGGACGATATAATGAAGGAGTTCACTTCTGTCGATACAACATGGTCGTTCAACCCACCTCTTGCGCCACACATGGGAGGCAGTTGGGAGCGACTAATAGGAAGTGTAAAGCGAAACCTTCAAAAGATCAACCCTCCCAGAAACCCAACCGATGAAGTCCTGCGCAACGTTCTGATCGAAGTTGAAAATACCATAAACTCTAGACCGATAACCCATGTCCCAGTCGATGATGACAGCACTCCAGCCTTGACACCGAACCATTTTCTTCTTGGTTCCTCAAACGGAATCAAGCCCTATACTACTTTCGACGACAACAATAGTGCTCTCCGCCAAAACATCCTAGCCTCCCAGGTGCTAGCCAACACGTTCTGGAAGCGTTGGCTGAATGACTATCTGCCAGAAATCACCAAACGGTCGAAATGGTTTTGAAAAACCGCTCCAGTAGCCGTTGGAGACGTGGTAATTATCGCCGACCCTCGGCTACCTCGCAATTGCTGGCCTAAGGGAAAGGTCATCGAAACTCATCCGGGCAAAGATGGAGAAGTTCGCTCGGCTACGGTACGTACATCTACCGGAGTCTATGTTCGAGCGGTCACCAAACTGGCAGTTCTGGACGTAAGGCGCGAAGGAAGTAAGCCAGCCTGAAGACTGCCGTACCCAGGGGGAGTGTGAACTGTTCTAACAGTGCGCGCCCATTGTGTTTGTGCCTCTGTAGCAGCCCTGCCTTCATTGCTTTGACGGTCTGACTTAGGAGTGACAGAGCAACCGCCTGTCACCATCGTGAGTAGATGATAAGCCAAAAAACAACACATTGCGTAGATAATATCTAGTGAAATACTACTATCTAAAGTTATTCTATAAAGTTAATTTGTTAAATCCTAATTTGATCCTAAACTATATTTGATTCTAAGGACAAGTGAAATCAGGTATATGAACTATTTTATGTATACATGCCTTAATCTATGGATATTTCCTAAATTAGTGCCTAATACTACAGTGCAAGTACCCTTCGGTTCGCAGAGTGCATAACCTATGATTCCTAAAGCTAAACCGAAACGGTGAGACAGCATAAATTATGTAACAGCTTAAAATTATAACAAATGTCCTTACAGCTACTAGGAATATATACACCACCCAAGACCCTCCGGATTACACTAGGGGAACTAAACGTAAGTTAAATTTACTTATATGAAATGCGCTATGCGAATTATGTTACAAACAGAAACTTATATCTACATTATGCTACAAAGTTATATGTTTAATTACCACTCATTCCTGAATTGTAAACTTAAAATTACACCCTCCTTCCTCTCATCCTCATTATTATGCAGGAATTTATTAATCTTCCGAATAAAGAGCCGTGGATTGTTCATTGCTCCGAAGATTAATTTAACGGATAGAGACCCCCTTTCAGTCTGGGTGACTAATTGTTGAAACGAACTTCGACAGTGGGGACTCTGCGTGGCCGAATCGGTGCAGATACTTCCTAAAGCAACCATGGCCTGACAGGATCTGTGTCAGATGGAAGTTAACTTCTCCGTGTTTTCTGTCCACCCATACCGAAACGTTTGGAATGAGCCGATGGGTCCATCTTCCGTTTGCGGCGCTATCCCAGTCCAGCTGCCACTTTCTCATCGAGTCAGCTCTCGCATTCTTGCGGGATCTTGTCGTTCCTCGGCGATTGTAACATTCGCAGTCTTCTTCCAGTACGATTTTTATGGGGATCATTCCCACTATGATGCAGACCGCTTCCGTGGATATGGTTCGGTATGCACTGGCTACTCTCATAGCCATCAGCATTTATGTGCTATTCAGCCGCGCCAGGTTCCTCTTCGATAGCTGTCCAGCTGCCCAGACAGGAGCGCCGTACCGAAGTACCGACGTCGACACGCTGGCAAGGAGTCTCCTCGTACCGCTACTGACTGCCGATCTGTTTGACATGATCCTGATCAACGCTGCGATTGCTTTGGCCGCTTTCTCGCAGGCATAGTCGACATGACTGTTGAAGTTTAGCCGGTCGTCGATCAACACCCCAAGATGCTTCACTTCTCGTCTCGAGTCGATGGTGAGTTCTCCGACTGAAACTTTAACATGCTGTACCGCCTTTCGGTTGCTGATCATCAGCACTTCGGTTTTGTGATGAGCTAATGCCAGCTTCCTCTCGCACATCCAGTTTTCGACCATTTCTATCGCCGCCGAGGCCCGTACTTCCACTTCGTTCAGCGACTCACCGATTACTATGAGCACGACGACATCCGCGAACCCAACAATCTGCACTCCTCTTGGTAAGCTTAACTGCAGCAATTCGTCGTAAATCGCGTTCCACAGCATCGGGCCCAGGATAGAGCCTTGAGGAACACCCGCTGTTATGCCTACACTCTTCTGTCCCCACGCGTTTCGTAGACCAACGTCCGGTTCTGAAAGTAGCTCTTCAGTATTCTGCAGAGATACTCGAGAACCCTCATCCGATGTAGGGATCTAGCTATTGCTTCCCAACTAGCGCTGTTGAATGCATTTTTCACGTCTAGAGTGACGACCGCACAATAGCGATTTCCTCTTCTCTTTTGCTTCATGGCAGCATCGGCTGCTTGAACAACTAGCCGGATAGCGTCAACACCTTCTTCTTCGGAACCCGAACTGCATCCTCGATTTTTTTTTATTCTAGGAGTCCAAAAATCTTCTAAAGACGCTGTGTGGGATTCGAATGTGTGCCTACCCACTAAAAACACTCTCCTAGTTCACCTCCACCTTAAATTCCCCTCCGGTACCACCATGCAGTATTTCTTCGGAGGGGAGGCGTTATGTGCCTTGTGCACCATCACCAATTTGTTATCCTAGTCTTCTTCATGCTATGCGCACCGCTTCGTTAGTATGCTGTTAATATTCCAGTATCGCCACTAAGCGACGTACATGCTATTTTTCAAATTTGTTATTCTAATCTTCTACGGGGTATGACTGGGTTTACGTAAAACTTGGTATTTTTCGGCCGTGTGTGATCAACACGAATTGGAAACAAGTTGATTCACATCGAGTGAGTAGTTACATCGATCATAAAAACAGCATAATTGTACAACTCCCCCCCCTCCTTTTCAAAATAAATAGGCCCTGATGAAGATCCCAACCACAGGATCGAAACGTTGGCAATGATCTAAAATAATCAACGCTTTTCTGTGACTGAAAGCCGAAAAATACCAAGTTATTCTAATCGTTCTTAGCCTTTCGGCTCCGGTTAGCTTGTTGTTTGCTTAACGTGCCGCCATTGAGCGGTAAACTCTATGTTAGTACCACTTTCATCAAATTTGTTATTCTAAAGCCATGCTGAGTTCATCGGCTCCTACTAATTTGCTCCGAGAACGTTGCCCTCCCGGTGCCGCCCGAGTGCCAATCAGCACTCGAGGTTTCCGCACACGACTCGGATAGTCCCCGACGGTGGATATACCCTACCCGACAAAGAGTTTCCCGACACTGAAACTTCTCCCGCTACCGACTTCCCGGGCAGATGCCAAGGTCGGTCCTGCGATTCCGGTTGGAGACGGCTTCCGGTTCACAGGCGCCCTGACGACCATGCTCCGGTGCTTCTTCCCGATCGCTCTACTCTGACAGTCCCCGGCGGTGGATCTGTATTACTCCGACAGAGAAGTCCCCGACGAAAGACGTTCTCCCGTTACCGCCCGTGTGCCATTGAGCACAATGACTTCACGCGCACTACTCGGATACTCCCCGGCAGTGGATCTATCCTACTCCGACAGAGAGTTCCCCGACGTAGGAAATTCTCCCGAATACCGACCGAGAGCCAGTAAGCTCCACACCTTAATTGCTCGCGACACCGGTAGTCCCAGACGGCGGATCTACCACACGCGGACGGAACTACTACGCTTACCCCGTATTGTTTCTTCTATCGTTCATTTGCAGCTCTCGCCACTTCCGCTGGAGAAATGACATCACCTTCGTTACCGCGGAGTTCACCGCGTTCCAGCTGGCTTCGTCACGGCACATTCTATCCACGATGTTATCGGCACTTATACCAGCACCGCAGGTTTCTGTGATCTCACCACGCTCCACAGCAAAACGTGGACACTCGAAGACGACGTGCTCCGGTGTTTCCTCGACATCTCCGCACTCGGAACAAAACGGCGTTCGTGCGTGTCCGAATCTATGCAGGTACTTCTTGAAGCAGCCATGGCCTGACAAGAACTGCGTCAGATGGAAATTTACTTCTCCGTGACCTCTGTTCATCCATTTCGCCAGATTTGGAATAAGGCGGTGGGTCCACCTTCCCTTCGCTGTGGTATTCCACTCGTGTTGCCACTTCGTCATCGTGGCGACATGTGCTGCTTTCCGAACTCCCCGAGTGCCCCTGGTTTCATAGCACTCTTTGTCCTCCTCCAGAACGAGGCCGATAGGGACCATCCCGGCAATCACGCACACCGCATCCGATGATATTGTGCGGTAGGCGCTCGCTACCCGCATGGCCATCAGCCTGTATGTACTGCCAAGCTGCACTCGGTTTCGTTTTGTCTTCATCGCTGTCGCCCAAGCCGGACTAGCATACCGCAGGATTGACGTAGACACGCTAGCCAATAATCGTCTCTTGCTGCTGCTTATTGCCGAGTTGTTCGGCATGATCCTCGACAGAGCCGTGATCGCTTTTGTTGGTTTCTCGCAGGCGTAATCGACGTGGCAGTTGAAATTTAACCGGCCATCAATCATTACGCCGAGCTGTTTTATCTCCCGCTTTGAAGCTATGGCATGTTCTCCGACAACGATGGCTGCATTTTGCACCGCCTTGCAGTTGCTGATCAACACCAGCTCCGTTTTCTGGTGGGCAACGGACAATTTCTTCCCCTGCATCCAGTTTTCAATAGCGTCTACTGCCTCCGAAGCAAGCGTCTCCACTATCAGTAGTGAGTCTCCAACTACAACCAGCGTGATGTCGTCCGCAAATCCAACGATCTTAACGCCTGTCGGTAACTTCAGTGTCAGCACCCCGTTGTACATGGCGTTCCACAACGTCGGACCCAAAATGGATCCCTGTGGGACGCCCGCGCTTACCGGAGTGTTCATCTGTCCTGCGCTGGTATTGTAGCACAGGGTCCGGTTGTCGAAGTAGCTACTGAGAATCCTGCAGAGGTAGTCAGGAACCTTCATCTCGTGCAGCGCTGCAGCGATGGCTTCCCAGCTTGCGCTGTTGAATGCGTTCTTCACATCGATTGTGACGACGGCACAGAAGCGGTTACCCCGTCGCGTTTTCCTCCTTGCTTTATCGGCATTATCTACAACCGTTCGTATGGCATCTATCGATGATTTCCCTCTTCGAAATCCGAATTGCATCTCCGAAAGTCCCTGCTCCCCTTCTGTAAATGGCGCCAGCCTGTTGAGGATGACGTTCTCCAGCAGCTTACCGAGCGTATCCAGCAAACATATCGGCCGGAATGCACCTGGCTCGCCAGGAGGCTTGCCTGGCTTCGGTAGTAGCACCAGTTTTTGCCTTTTCCACTGGGACGGAAAATGTCCATCATCCAGTTTTGCAGTGACGTCCGGAACATATCTGGATTAACCTCGATAGCTGTTTTCAACGCTACGTTGGGGATCCCATCTGGTCCGGGGGCTTTCTTCACCTTCATTTTCGTGGCCACTGCTATGAGCTCGTCGTTGGTGATGCTCACTCTCTCCTCTCCTGCATGGTCGTATGGTGTAGGTGGCCAAATCGTAGGCTCGTGTTGAGGGAACAGCCCTTCGAAAATTACTCTCAGCTTCTCTGGACATGTTTCAGTGGGTACCGCAGGACCTCTGATTTTGGCCATCACCACTCTGTATGCGTCTCCCCACGGATTTGTATCGGCATCACGGCATAACTCCTTGAAGCTTGATTTCTTGCTGCGCTTAATTTCCTCCTTCAAAGCGGCTTTCGCGGCCCTCAGCACTACTCTGCGTTCTGCTCTCTCGCCGTCGGTTTTAGCTCGTTGCATCCGCCTTCTGGCTTTGAGGCATTTTGCACGGAGGTCACGAAACGCCTCACTCCACCAGTATGCCGGACGACGTCTGTTGTGCGGCTCGAACTTCCTTGGCATGGTTGTGTCGCACGCTCGCACCAGCGCTGCCGTTAATTCTTCCGGCCTCAAATTCGACCATGGGTCTTCTCTTCTGATAGCTGCGACGAAAAGCTCCTTGTTGAACTGCTTCGTCTTCCACATTCGATCGCGAGGATGTCTGCCAGCTAGTGTACTCCGTGGCCATACTCCAATGCTGTACCGAACTTCCTGGTGGTCGCTGTGAGTGTATCCGTCGAAAACTCTCAAGTTCATGTTTCGCGTTAACACGGGACTACAGAAGGTGACGTCGATTATGGATTCTCGACCATCTCTTCGGTAGGTGCTGTTGCTTCCTTCGTTGGCCAAGTCCACGTCGAGCTTTGCTAGCGCTTCTAGCAAGGCACGCCCTCTTTGATTGGTGAGGCGGCTGCCCCACTCAACCGCCCAGGCGTTAAAGTCCCCGGCGATTACGACCGGTTTTCGGTCGGACAGCTCGTCGGTTAGCTCGTCTAGCATCTGGTTGAACCGTTCTAAGTCCATCGAGGGGGTGCGTAGCAGCTACAAACAAATCTCCGTTAATTTTGGCAATCACGAAGCCTTCGTTTGCCTGAAACACTAGTTCCTGGATGGGGTACTTCCCCATCGTCCAAATGGCAGCTGACTTCGCTTTGTCTGCGATCCAGTTACCGTCTCCAACTGGTATGCGATACGGCTCAGAGAGGATAGCCACATCGCACTTCGACTCCGATACAGATTGCCACAGCAATTGTTGTGCTGTGTCACAGTGGTTGAGGTTTAATTGAGTTACCTCCACTGTGGTTTAGTACGTCTCGTCTGCTGAAAGGCCGGACATCTAGGCCCT
This sequence comes from Aedes albopictus, assembly GCF_035046485.1. Classification (NCBI taxonomy): domain Eukaryota; kingdom Metazoa; phylum Arthropoda; class Insecta; order Diptera; family Culicidae; genus Aedes; species Aedes albopictus. Next base: position 266,563,979 of record NC_085137.1, read on the forward strand.
CCCGTCGCATGTCTGTTGCGGCTTTTGTCAACACAGAACAGACATCTTTGCTCGTTTATGCAGTCTTGCGCCTTGTGCCATTCCTGACCGCACCACCTGCATAGCTTACTTCTGTCGATTCCTTTGCAATTCCGCGCCAGGTGACCGTGTTCCAGGCACCTGTAGTACCCTTCCGGTCGCTGGGACAACCTCAGTGAGCATACTGAACAGCCGACTTTGATTTTGCCAGTGGTCATCGCTTTGTTGGCTGCTTCTACTGGGAGTTTTATCGACGCTGCCTGCGTTCCGAACGGTCCTCTTCTCAGGCGTACAGACATCCCCACACCTTCCAAATCGCATTGCTCCCGCATGGTGATTATCACTTCCTCTTCGGTGGTAATCTCGTCCAGATCCTTGCATTGAATCGTCGCTTCGGGGCACATGGCTTTCACTTGAACCTTTTCACCCATTACTCTCTCCGTTAGCTCTTTGTACGCTGAGCTTCTGTTTTTCGAGTCTTTTTTCAACTGGAAGATCATGTCTCCTGCCTGGGTTCGCCTGATCTTCTAGACGTCAGCACCAAGCTCCTGGAGTTGCGGATCCGTCCTCATGGCCCGCAAAACTTCGGCGTACGTATCTTTTCACGATGTCCGCTTCACCTTTCTTTCTCCTTCTGATAGGTTTTTTCGTTTTGGCGCCATCCTTTCTGTTTCTGTCCTTCCTGTTCCGGACCTCACGCCATGGGGTGTCTTCATTTCCGCCGGTAATCGCTTCGTTCACCGGTCTGGCATCCACATTCTTTTGTTTTTTTGTGTGCTGCCAACCCTTCGTCGCCAGGCGATGATCTGGTTCTCTTTGGGGTGGATGCTGGAGTAGTTTCCGTCCCAAATTGTTTTCCCTTCGCCTTGGTACTTCTACCGGGAGGTGCTCCGGTTTTCGCCTGCTGCAGCACCGCTGCCGCCAGAGCGTTCTTAGTCGCCGTCAACTCGGTTTCAGCGGCTTCCGCTCTCTGCATCAGTCGTTTCCAGTCTTTGATGGCTGACCCAAGGCTACCTTGGATTCTTGCCACGAGGTCCTTAATGTCCTTGTGCACGTTATGCCTCTTATCGACGAAATCGCGGAGCTCGTTCGCTACAGTTTTCGGAGCTTCGACCTTCGATTGCTTCGAAAGTAAATTCCATGCGCTTCGCAACTGCCGTTGCTGCTGCTTCTCGCTTTGTTCTTGCTCGGGCTGCTGTAGGCCGCACATCTGCTGCTCACGGTTCTGTTGCTCGTGTAGCTCTTGTTCCCGCTCCAGCTGCTGTTGATGTATCTGCTGGTTCTGTTCTGTCGGCGACCTCGCCAGACCGCTTCTTGCGAACGGATTCACCGCACCTTCTTCATTGATGTTCTTGTTGTCGTAATCTTCCTCCATGCTTTTAGGGTCCCTCCTCCGAGCCGCTATCTCCACTCGTCGTAAGTAGTCGTCTTTTGATCTCATGGTTATCTATGTAACAGGGAGGCCATGATAAGGTTGTCACGGTCCTTCATGGGGTACCGTGATCAGAGCCGATCGACGCTAGTCAGGAATCTTCAACTGAGCCTACTTTCCACCAGCTAAGGTGGCGAGTTTTGAACGTACTAGGAGGCCTGCCACGGTTTTAACGGGACGGGGGCAACCGTACCATTAGCCCACATGCCGTTTCAGAGTGGTGTCACCCATTCTTACTAAGGAAATGGAATAGTACGAATATCAGCTCCATAGCGTGGTGTTGATCGAGTCCTTGGGTGTATCCTTGTCCTTGCAGCCAGTATATCGTAATTAGGGCCTTACTGGTATCGGTCCTAATGTGCTCAGCGGCACGCCTTCTTTTGAGCCAGGCGCTCGGTCACTTCTCTGCCTCCTAGTGTATGTTGGGGCAGAGAAAATGGTGTGTGTGTGTGTGTGTGTGTGTGTGTGTGTGTGTGTGTGTGTGTGTGTGTGTGTGTGTGTGTGTGTGTGTGTGTGTGTGTGTGTGTGTGTGTGTGTGTGTGTGTGTGTGTGTGTGTGTGTGTGTGTGTGTGTGTGTGTGTGTGTGTGTGTGTGTGTGTGTGTGTGTGTGTGTGTGTGTGTGTGTGTGTGTGTGTGTGTGTGTGTGTGTGTGTGTGTGTGTGTGTGTGTGTGTGTGTGTGTGTGTGTGTGTGTGTGTGTGTGTGTGTGTGTGTGTGTGTGTGTGTGTGTGTGTGTGTGTGTGTGTGTGTGTGTGTGTGTGTGTGTGTGTGTGTGTGTGTGTGTGTGTGTGTGTGTGTGTGTGTGTGTGTGTGTGTGTGTGTGTGTGTGTGTGTGTGTGTGTGTGTGTGTGTGTGTGTGTGTGTGTGTGTGTGTGTGTGTGTGTGTGTGTGTGTATTTCGAAAGAGCGGTGTCGTGCTCGAGCGGAGCAGTTCAGGTTATTCAGAAAACTAAGTTTAGAGCTGACGGTTGTATTTTCTCCCGGCGTTTTGTGATTTTTAGAATTCAAGACCGAATTCAAGTGATGATGATGATGATGATGATGATGATGATGATGATGATGATGATGATGATGATGATGATGATGATGATGATGATGATGATGATGATGATGATGATGATGATGATGATGATGATCCCGCCACATACCCCTACAAAGGTTTGAGCAAGACGATATATCTTAAAGATAATTAATAGTGAGCATTTTAACCAGATTTGCAAACAATATACGGTCTGATTATTCTTACAGATACAAACAACATTCTAAGTTTCCATACCAAACAGTAAAAAATTAAATATAAAAAACAGTTGTTCTCAACTACAAGTGTTCACGAGCATTACTAGTGATCAAAAAACTTCAACAAAATTTCAAATATTGCGAGGATTGATAACGTTCGCGCGATTTCAAAACGTACGACATTATCTGCATTTTCAAGAAATTTCTGACATTCAACTAGACAACTCGCCAATAATCCGTAGAATCCTTCGAACAGTATAATTATCCATTTTGATAATAAGTTATAAAATAGTCATTTATACCTGTTTCCGCGCGCGAGACTCAAACTTTTGTAGACTGCACAAAAAAAATGCTTAGTAAACTACGATTAAGTCAAAACAATATTAAAATCCATCATCATCATCAGGGCGAACATAATAGTCTATCCGTGCCCTAATAAATGAAATAAAACATTAATAATAGGCCATCCAAAAATCGACTTTTAAAAGCTTCGTCAAGATAAAAAACTAATAAATACAAAAAAATACATAAATCAACTGCTTAGAAAACAGCTTTTACGTGTGAAACACATAATCTCTTGAACTGTGATAAAGTCGCTGCACACTTGATTTGTTCAGGCATCGAATTGAAAATATTAATTCTTATATAAAATAATGAATTTTGTGAAGCACCGTACAAAAATGTGGCGTTCTTACATCTTCCGCGTTTCTAGTGTTATACCTATGAATATCACTTCCTCTTTCAATTCGATCACACAAATATCGAGGCAGCATTCCATTTATTATTTTAAAAATAAACACCATGGTCAAATATACAATCCTTTGCCTCACCGATAACCATTTAAGCGCATCTAATAAAAACAAGGAGGAAGTGAATCTACTGAATCTTAAAATCAATCGCATCACATATTTTATTTTGCAAGCGCTGTAATCTCGATATTTGTGTTTCATTAGCCAAAAACAAAATGGAAGGGTAAAAGTCCAAATGAGGGGAGATGATTGACTTATACAACAATATTTTGCTAGATATAGTTAATTCGTTTTTCAAACGGCAAAGAATACCATATTTCTTGGCTATTTTCTTGATGACATTGTCAATATGTGTGTCAAACTTTAGCTTATCATCAATAATCACGCCAAGATATTTAATTTCTCGTACGCGATCAATTGCCTCGTTATCAATTTCAATGGAGACTTGTTCATTAACACGGTTTCACGAAATTATCATTTCGTTTATCGTTATATCATTTTGTTTTACTAATGTTCAATTTTAATTGTTTATATTTCAACCACCTACTAAGACAACGAAAATCTTCGTTCAAGTTTGTAACGGCTTCTTCTAAATTTTTAGCTGCAAAGAATAACACTGTGTCATCTGCAAACAAGTTTATATCATAAAACCGTAAAACTCGTTTAAAGTCATTAATGTACATAATGAATAAAATGGGCCCTAATACACTTCCCTGTGGCACACCAAGGCTACTTTCCACGGAATCCGAAACAGAATCATTGAAAGCAGTCCGTTGAGTTCTTCCACACAAATAGCTCTCAAACCATTTATATGCAGAACCCGAAATTCCAAAGCACTCTATTTTTTTCAACAACAAGGGCCTAGAAATTGTTTCGAAAGCGCGTTTCAGATCAAAAAATACAGCAATGACCGTTTCTTTATGCTCCAATTTTGCTTTCCATTTAGCTAATACCAAGTTCAATGCGGTTTCACAAGAATGTCCTTCTCGATTGTTCTGGTATGAGCAAGTTATTATCTTTCAAATATGTCCAGTTGGCCTTTTACAACAAGTTCTAAAATTTTCTCTAATGTGTGCAACATGTTGATGGGACGAAACTCTTCGGCTTTATTCGTTCCAGCAACTTTTTGAATAGGAATCACTAATGATTCCTTCCAAACCTGCGGCACGTGCCCGAAGAATACACTCGTATTTACGCTTGAGCTACATGGATCATTTCTTATTATGTAACATCTACTCTCACTAGGAATTCAAAAACTTTTGCTGGAAAGAAGCACTTAACCATATTTTGCAGTAATGCTGCTAGAAAATTCAAAGACTCTTAAAGATACTCATCATAGAATTCCTGGAAATTATCATTTAGATTTAATTTCTCAGCGATTCAAAAAATAATACTAACAAAGCATGGCTATTTACACTCAAACCTCCATTTAGGTAGGATCCATTTAGGTAAATTCTATTGAGGTCCCTCCATTTAGGTAACTTTGCCAAAATGGAATTTGGTTATGTTAAGATCAGTTGGAATAATAAAGATTAGGTATAAGGTTGGTTTACGGGAAAGAAGTAGTGAGTGGTGTTAAGGGGGTATGGTGGGGAGGGTGGGGGTGTTGCAATGCCTAGATATGCCCCCTAAACACCCCCCCTTCCTTTCCATGCAGTGTTGAAAAGTGTCAGTATCCAGCTGAAATTGAGATAAGCAACCATCCTTCATTAAATTGATATCAGCCCCAGCATTGATGACGTCAAACCCGACATCAACCTATCATTTACCCTTGCATTCTCCTGTTTTTATTTTGGCCACCAAACCCAACATAGACCCAACAGCTGTTCGATGTTGACCCAACATACGATATAAATTGACCCGACTTTGACCCGACATTCAACAATTTTTCAGTCTGGTGGAATTTCACAGCGTTTTTCGTGTTTCGTGCCCAGCTAGTCATTTGAATGACAATTCTAATCTAAGACCCTCCAAAACCCCCGAAAACGCTCCTGAAGACCGCCCCTCCTGAAACACCTTGAAAGCCATCTGAAACTCCGCATGATCTCCTTTAAATCTCCTAGTAACTCTCCCCTCTTAAACTTTTTTGCAACCTTGTACTCCATTTAGGTAATAAACTGAATCCATTTAGGTAATGAATCTATTTAGGTAAAAATTCTATTTAGGCAGTCCCGGCTCATTACCTAAATGGAGGTTTTGGTGTATATAATTCTGGTTATCTGGAAATCAAAACTAACTAATTACATAGACCATTTTGTACAATGATCTTGTAAAGAGTGACAAGTTGAGAATAGTCTCCAACAACTGTCAATTTGAACACATATTATGCCATATAAATGTCTATTATAGATCTATGTTGGTCACCACGACAATGGTTTTCAGATTTTTTCTAATTTCCATATATAAAGTCTAGAAAAATTTCTGGGGGGGCCTGGTGAATTCTGGGGAGAGAAGCCTGGCCCCCCAGCCCCAGCCCCCCCCCCCCCCTTTAGCTACGCCAATGCTGCTCTTATGCAATTCAATTAGTGGCGTCACTAATTGACTTGCATAAGTTTAGCGGTAGAACAAAAGAGACAACTAGTGGTTCGCAATATTTATCTGTGCCACCTGTATTTGTACCTCATTGATTTAAACCGGGATGTGCTATTTGAATGGTGGTGCTGCGTGTCTTAGCTGACTTTGTGATTATGCTCTAAGTTCAATTAAATACGATATGCAGCGAATAAACAAGTAAGTAATTCTAATTACAATAATAGTTGAATCATATAATTTATTGCATACTAACACCATTTACTTCAGCTACAACGAAGGCCTCTTCGTTCAATGTTCGATTCTACTGTATCGGCATGGCTAAAGAAAATAGTATCCTCACCGATGAGAGGAAACTATCTGTGCAAAATAGCCACCCCGAAACCCCATCAGAACAGAACGGACTGCCTGCTAAAAGAACGTGTGTACCTATCTCCGGAATGATTTACAAGTTCTAGAAGGCCTTGTCGACTTCATTCCCAGTTGGACCGTGACGACTTAAGTTGAAGTTCAGGAGAAACAGATTAGTAAAAATTTGCCAAGCTGCACAAACCCCATGAAACCAGCAGTTCCAATCAGCCATGACGTAAAGTAGAATAAAACGTTTTATAAAAATGAGAAACAAGAATAAAATAATAATTTCGTTCTGTGATGTGTGTAAACTCTCGTGGGTTTTTGACTGGCAGCTATTTCTGCGATTCTTCCAGGAGTTGCTTCTGAGATTCCTTCAGAGGTTCTATCCAGAATTCCTCCAAGCACTCCTTCAGAGAATTCTCCAGAAATTTCTTTCGAAATTTCTCCAATAATTCCTTTTGAGATTCTTTTAGAAGTTCCAGGATTTGTCAAGGAAATCGCTCCGGGATTCCTGCTAAACCCCTCGGACGAATCTCATCAAGAACTACATGAGGATCCCCGAGGAAACTCCTGGAAAAGTTTTTGAACAAATTTGTAGAGAAATCGCGAAGGATTTCTTGAAGAAATCCCGGATGAAATTCCTGTGAAATCCAAGAAGGACCTTGTAGCTGCCAGCGCTGTTCCGCAGTGTGACTGTACCTGAATAGTCTCGGAACGGCCTGAGATGTCACCCGTCGGGAGATGTCAAATCGAAGTCTGCGACTAATGAGATGATTGTCACTCCATAGACAAAGAAGCAAGACGTAGTTCAAGAGCGTGGTTTGTTAAAATTGGTAAAATCTCAACTGCAATTTATTGAATTTTTATGTATTTTCAGTTACTCTTAAAGCTAAAGCTTATTTCTATATCGTTGAACTTAAACTAACTTATGCTAAGTGTTATCACAGTTGGAAGATTATCACAGTCGTAAGTTGTATTAAATCTAAAGCGAATCTATCTCTAACCTTAAACTAAACATAGATTGTATAGTGAACACGAAGGATACGAACACCAAATTCATGTTCAATAGGCTCAAAGACCGAAAATTGTGAGTACCAAAATCAAATTGTAACAAACACCTAATCTAAAATCGAATAAAACTTCCAGCCTAAAGCTGTCTTCACACCCTACTTACTGGAGTTTGTGAGCTGCTACGAGCAATCGGAGAGAGCCCCTTTGTTATTTTGAACAAATCATTAAGAATTTTCGTCATGGCTAACCCGGAACAAGTAGCGAACAATTCTGATCCGGCAACACCGGCGAATAATCAGACGACCGACTGTATGTGCTGCGATCGCCCGGACTCGATCGACGATTGCGTACAATGCGATCAATGCAGCGGATGGTGGCATATGACGTGTGCGGAAGTTACGACCTCGGTGGCAGATCGATCGTGGACCTGTAGTCATTGCCTGCCGATGAGTGTTTCTTCCAGGACAACGACATCCAGCGTAAGAGCGGCCCGATTAGCTCTGAAGAAGCAGCAGTTGGAAGAGCAACAAGCAATGGAGCAACGATATCTGGCCGAAAAATACAAGCTTCTGCAGGAGCAACTGAACGAGATCGATGAAACTAGCAGCAACAGAAGCAGGATCAGCCGACGAACGAGCCTAGATAAGGTGAAGCAATGGCAACAGAAATGTGCGGAGCAGACCGATGGTACCCAACCCAAGGCTTTCCGCCAATGGGCTCACCGACGGAACCCGTTGCAGTTCCTCCGGCTTCACGAATGGATTCTAGAGAGGACGGTTTAATGCCATCGGTGGATATGTCGAATATCATCGCTTCAAAACTACCTCCTGTGGGACCAAATACGCAGGCGCAGTCCGATGCTAGCCAGGGAAAGCTGGTTTCCGAAAGAGTTCCTCAGGGAGAGGCGATTAACAAAGATCGGCGTAACACTGTCGCCACAGATTGACATCGAGGATACAGTTTCCACCAACCATCGTTAAACTCGACGGTGAAAGCACCCAGTTATCCGGAACCAAGCGGGCATTGAGGAACCAGCAGCAGCACACCGGCGTGATCCCTAAAGTGGTTCCGAAACAAAAGGAGGTAGCTGAAGCTGTAGGTAAAACCCTTCCCCATGAGATCCCCGTAGCACAAGGTAAGCCACTTCGTGATCCTATTAGTGATCAATTCATACCCCCAAAATTCGAAAACTCCCTCCAACACATTACGAAACAGTTCGGAAGCCTGGCACCGTCAGCCATGGTTTCATCTTTCCATGTATACGGAGCCAACACTCATTTACCATCAGAAACGAGTATTGGCATAACACCATCGGAAAATCCGATGCTATCTTCCAGGTCAGCTCCCTCATCAATGGGACTGCCAAATGTTGGCCATGGGCCACATGTTAATCCGGTTCTACCCACCGGCCAAGATCCCCCTCCACCGGGACTGGCGCAAGCTGGCCATTTGCCATAAGTAAATCCGGGTCTATCTACCGGCCAAGTTCCCCCTACGTCGGAACTGGCAGAAGCTGGCTATTTGCCACAAGTAAATCCAGCTCAATTCTGTGGTCAGGTACCCCTTTCGTTGGGACTGTCGGAAGTTGGCCATTTGCCACAAGCAACACCGGTTCTACCCACTGGCCAAGTTCCCCCTCCGTCGGGACTGCCGCAAATTCTATCCGTCGGTTAAGTTCCCGCTTCGTCGGGACTACCACTCGTAGACCAATTCATCTCCTCTCCCTCGCAGTTAGCCGCGCGTCAAGTGCTGTCACGTGATCTACCAACTTTTTCGGGCCACTCTGCTGACTGGCCGATATTCATCAGTACCTTCATGAATAGTTCTCTGCCATGTGGTTTCAACAGTGCTGAAAACCTCGCGCGACTTCAACGCTGTTTGAAAGGGCCCGCGTACGAATCTGCTAAAAGTCGATAATTACTCCCGGAATCTGTGCCCCAAGTGATTGATACCCTTCGTTTGCTGTATGGACGGCCTGAATTGATGATAAACGCTCTACTACAAAAGGTGAGAATTGTTCCAGCTCCGAAAGCAAAAAAAGCTGGAGATCATCATCGATTTCGGCATGGCTGTGCGCAGCCTGTGCGACCATCTGGAGGCAGCTGGTCAGCGGGAACATCTATCCAACCCTACCTTGCTGATGGAGTTAGTGGAAATACCAAAGTGCAGTGGGCGGACTACATGCAACTGCATCCAGTGGTCAACCTGAAGGCGTTCGGTGATTTCATGTTTGAAGTCATCACGGCGGTCAGCAGAGTAACCATGTACAACGGCAGAAGCAGCGACAGCCAACATAAAGCGAAACAGAAGGGGACGATAAACGCCCACACCAGCGAAACAAGTGATATTCGTGAACCAGTGCGAGAGATTGTGAGAGAACGAATGTGTGTTTGCTGCAAGAAGCCATGGCATCGACTAGCAGAGTGTTCTATCTTCAAATCATACACGGTTGACGAGCGCTGGGAGTTCGCACATAATAATGAACTGTGTCGGAGTTGCCTGAACGCAATGCAGTGGAGGAGTTGCAAGAATGCAATGCAGTGTGTGATAGAAGGATGTCATTATCGCCATCATCCTCTTTTTTCCCTTCTAAACCATAGGGGGATAATCTGCTCAACAGACACCCTAACAGAATGTTAGGGTAGTGTAGGTCTGAGGCCGTCTTCTACAACAAAAGTAAAAGCCAGGACTACTCTCTCCTCGTACCCACTAAACCATTCCTATGGTCGCCAAACCCTACGTCTCTCCGGAACCACTAAGAAGGTATTGCTTCAGAGAGGGGCTAGTGCACATCGCACCCACAAGGTTAGCTGCGTAGCCTAGCAGCAACGAACATCGATGACTCGCTCTGGAGAGTCCATCACGGTAACATGCTGGCGCTTAGCCAGTTTCCCGAGTGGTCTTCGCCACTCCCTTTATCCTCGGAAGGCGGGCAAGGTCAACCCCGCCCGCGCCCAACTGCTTTGAAGACATCAAGAACTGATGCCCACGTGCAACCCGATCTGACCTGCTGATGGCAAGGGTATCACTACCCTTCAGGCCCTATCAGCTGCACCAGAAGGTTGCTGACAGCAGGGTCTACACCTGCCCCGACCCTTGCCGGGGACGCCTTTCCAACCGCGGACTCGGATCCAACCCAGTAGACCGACGCCACGACAGCACCACTACCGGGACTTCCTCTCCGCGGCCTCTTAATCGCTGTAAGGGTCGATCTTGACCGCAGGGCACCGGTATGACCTACGAAGCCGACTCCGAACCCCTGGACCACCTCTTGTACTGCATCTGAACTAGCCATTCTCCGAGTCTACGCGCCACCTCCTCTGTAGCTCCCAGACGATATGGGTGATAGCCGTTGAAACAGCGTTCCAGCCAAACTCATCCCTACACATCCTCTGGACCAAGTTGTCCGGGTTTGTGTCCTCCCCGCATGTGGCAAGCAAGCGGTCACGCATTGTGCGAAAACTCGGGCACACGAACAAAACGTGTTCCACCGTTTCCTCTAAACCATTACACACTGGGCATTCGGGAGAATCCGCATGCTCGAAACGGTGTAGAGACTGTCGGAAGCAACCATGACCTGTAAGGACCTGTGTCAGGTGGAATGTAACTTCCCCATGGCGCCTATTAATCCAACTATCTACCCTCGGTATCAACCTATGGGTCCACCTTTCTTTGGTGGAACTGTCCCACGCGCGCTGCCATTTGACCATAGAGACCATCCTGGCAGTCCTGCGTATGCCTCTTGTGCCGCGCATTTCGAAGCACTCCATGTCCTCACTGATAAGAATGCTGATAGGCACCATACCAGTAATGACGCAGAGAGCGTCGTGTGACACGGTACGGTATGCGCTCGCCACCCTCAGGCACATAAGCCTGTAAGTACTTTCCAGCTTCCGTCGATAGCATTTAGTACTTAGCGCGGTGCCCCACGCCGGGCCGCCATACCTAAGTATGGACGTAGCAATACTAGCCAGAACCTTGCGCTTACTGGCGTACACCGCAGAGCTATTGGACATCATCCGGGACAGTGCCGCAATAGCTGTGGAGGCTCTTTTACAGGCATAATCGACGTGGCTACCGAAGGTAAGCTTATCGTCGATCATAACGCCCAAGTGTTTGACGGAGCGCTTTAACAGGATAATGCACTCTCCTACACTGATCTCCGCCTGCTGCTCCGACTTCAGGTTATTAAGAACCGTCACCTCTGTCTTGTGGTGAGCCAGCTCCAGTTTCCTGGATCGCATCCACGCCTCCACAACCTTGATCGAGTGGTCGGTAGTCAGCTTCACCTCCTCGATTGTTTCACCGTAGACTTCGAGCGTAATGTCGTCGGCAAATCCGACAATCACCACTCCCACTGGGTACTGTAACTTCAACACCTCGTCGTACATGACATTCCATAACACCGGATCCAGGATGGAACCTTGCGGGACTCCTGAGGTTATGTGAAAGCACTTCCGACACACCTCCGTGTCGTGGACTAGTACACGATTCTGAAAGTAACTTCCGAGAATCTTGTACAGGTACTCCGGTATCCCCAGGCGCAAGAGCGCATCGGCAATAGCAGACCAGCTGGCGCTATTAAATGCATTCCTTATATCCAGAGTCACTACCGCGCAAAAGCGAATTCCCCTCCTCTTTGGCTCGAGTGCTTTCTCGGCAATTTTTGTAACCGACAAGATAGCGTCTACGGTGGACCTCCCCTTCCGGAAGCCGTACTGGTTGCTCGAAAGACCATTTTCGCCCTCGGTGAACTTCAACATTCTATTGAGGATGATCTTTTCGAGCAACTTCCCCGCCGTGTCAATCAAGCATATTGGTCTATATGCCGACGGGTCTCCGGGTGGTTTCCCCGCCTTTGGCAATAGTACCAGGCTCTGCCTCTTCCAAGCTTCTGGGAAAACTCCCTCATCCAGGCATTTCTGCATAGCAGACCTGAACATCTCGGGAGCCTCTGCAATAGCTACTTTTAAGGCCAGGTTCGGAACTCCGTTCGGACCTGGGGCCTTACCTACGCTAAGGGACTTAGCTATCCCCGCAAGTTCCACATCGGTGACCCTCTCCTCATCGCCAGCCCCAGTCCCCGGCTGTCCTACGAAAGGAGGCCAAGGACTAGAATCATGACGCGAAAAAAGTCCTCCAATGATCCCCTCCAATATCTCTGGAGATTGCTCTGTAGGAGCCATCACACCTCTCGTCTTGGCCATAACGATCCTGTAGGCGTCACCCCACGGGTTCGTATTGGCACTCTGACAGAGACCCTCAAAGCATGCCTTTTTGCTTGCTCTTATCTCGGCCTTAAGTGCGGCTTTTGCAGCGGCGAACACCACCCGCCGTTCGTTTCGCTCTTCCTCTGATCGTGCTCGCTGCATCCGCCACCTAATCCGACTCGTCTAGGCATGGTCGCATCACACGCACGTGAGAGCACCGCTACCAGCTCGTCGCCGTCTAAACCGAATAAGTTTCGCTCACGGCGGAGCGCCTCCCTAAATACCCCTTCGTCGAAGTATGATGTCTTCCACCTGCGAGGGCTTGGCCTTGGCCTAGCCGTCTCTTCTTCTATCCGTTGTCTGCTGCTGTTGTAGTCGATACTGTAGCGAACCGCCAGATGGTCGCTGTGTGTTTGGGGCTCCGCAGTGCCTCAAACGGGGGATTTCTTTCTCGCAAGAAAGAACACACGGGTTTTCACTTCAAACACTTTATTTACTTCACTTGGCGTTGTCCAAGCCACGCCAACGCTTGTAAGTACACTTCACCTCTTACTTAAACTTTACACTACTTGACCGTTAGCCGGGTCAAATGATACTGTTTCGCAGTACGTCGGTCCATGTTCGCTTTTACAGCGCTCAAAAATGTTGCACGACAAGAATTCGAAAACTCCAGAACAATCCGGAAATCTGGTGTCACTGCAACACACGCGGTCGGCTCTCTCCGCGCGCTATGACGGCGATGATGATGATGACGCTGAGTTCCCGACGGTGGCGGTGGCGGCAACGCGCGCGTTCACTCACGAGCGCGTGTTTACATCGATGAGTGGCGATGATGGTGGTGCCGGCGGCGGGTGAGCAACTTGCTGCTGATGATGGTGCTCCCGCGTTTGACGTTTTTCATCTTCTCTTGCGTTATAGGGGAAAGTGGGGCACATTTGCGACCGGAGCGTACTTGTCGGTAGCGAACACTGTGAGTGTAGCCATCATCTACTCTCCAGTTCGAACTACTTGTTAGGCCAGGACTACAAAAGGTCACGTCAATAATTGACTCCGCTCCATTTCGACTAAAGGTACTCTTGGTACCGACATTAGCCAAGTCGACATCTAAGATGGCCAGTGTTTCTAGCAGGATCTGACCCCGCTGGTTCGTGAAACGGCTTCCCCATTCCACGGCCCAGGCATTAAAGTCACCAGCTATTACCACCGGCTTTCGCCCTGTTAGCACGGTCGTTAAGCGGTCCAGCATTTGCGTGAACTGCTCGATCGGCCACCGTGGAGGCGCATAACAGCTACAGAAGAAGACCCCGTTTACTTTGGCGACCACAAATCTCTCATAGGTAGTAGACACCAACTCCTGAACGGGGTATTTACCCGTCGTCCATATCGCCGCCATTTTTCTGGTCCCATCCGCGACCCAGCTGCCGTTGCCGGCGGGTACTCGGTATGGGTCCGATATGATGGCGATATCTGTCTCCCACTCAGAAACCGCCTGACAAAGCAGTTGCTGAGCCGCATCACAGTGGTTCAGGTTCAGCTGCGTTTCCTGCACTGTGATTTGTTGTTCACTGCGGCTTTCTTGAAGGCCGGGCACCTAGGACCACCCATAGGATGCCTGTTGTTCGAGGATTTCCCGGTACACATCATGCAGATGGGCGGACTCGTGCAGCTTTGGGCCTTATGACCTTCAGCGCCGCATCGCCTGCACAGTTTGCGCCTGTCGGGGCCTTTGCAGTCCCACGACTTGTGTCCTGGTTCCAGACACCTGAAGCAAACCTATGGTGGCTCGTGGAATGTCAGGTGACATACACTCCAACCCACTTTTATGCTCCCTACTTTAACGGACTTTTTGACGTCCGCCACAGGTAGCTGAACCAAACCTATCTGTGTCCCTGCTGGCCCCTTCCGTAGCTTAACGGCTGCGGCGGCCACCTGTACATCGCACTTTTGCCGCAGTGCTTTTACGAGCTCTTCCACTTCGGTGATCTCATCAATGTCCTTGACCTTCAGAGTCGCCTCATGTGTCAGAGCCCTCACCGCACACCCTCACCAAGGACCTCTTCTGTCAGCCTTTTATAGGCAGCGCCCTTGTGCTCCTTCTGGCGCTTCAGCTCCAGGATCATCTCGCCCGTACGAGTACGTCTAATACTGCGTACGTCGGCTCCAAGACCCTCAAGCTTGGCGTCGCTTTGCATCATCTTCAAGACGTCCGAGTACTTGGACTGTTCCGTCTTGATGACGATCGCGTCGCCTTTCTCGCGCTTGGCACCTGCCCTCCTACGCTATGGTTTGGCGTCTTGCGCTACTACCTGCGGATTCACCTTCTTCTTCCTCTTCCGCTCTACCTTCGTCCAAGGGGGGTCCTCCCCTTGGATCATTTCCGGGCCACGAACAACTGTCGAAACCTTCGCCTTCTTAGACGATGGTTCGGATCTATCGCTCGTCGAAACCAGTCTGGTGAGGCACCTCGGAATCGAAGAATCGAAGAAACCGCTGTGTCTGAAATGGACAGGTAACGTCACCAGAATCGCATCAGAATCGAAGCACGTGAGCATCGTGGTGAAGGGAGCGAGCGGTCAACAAGAATTCTATGTCAATGACGTCCGGACTGTAGAAGAGCTGATTTTACCAGAACAAAGTCTTGAGTACGATGACCTGTTCCAACAATACCATTATTTGAAGAGATTGCCGGTAGTTAGTTACAATAAAGCGGTTCCACGGCTGTTGATAGGAGTCAACAACGTGAATCTGACAGTCCCACTAGAAGTGAGAGAAGGGAAGACAGGCGAACCTATTGCAGTGAAAACCCGACTGGGATGGTGCATCTTCGGTGGTTGTGGTGAGAAGGTGACACACTCATTGAACTACCATGCTCGCGAATGCTCCAACGACCAAGAGTTGCATAACATTGTGAAAGAATATTTCATGATGAAAGATGCAGGAGTAAAGTTCCCGGAGATGTAGGAGTCCGAAGAGGACAAGCGAGCTAGGAGGATTCTAGAAGAAACCACGGTTCGAGTTGGTGGACGGTTGCAAACAGGTTTATTATGGAAGTAAAAAGATTTGAGTGTTGGAACGCAAGATGGTACGAGATCCAGAGCTGGCGGTGAACCTGAAGAACCAGATTTCGGAATATCAGACGAAAGGATATGCCCATCGAGCGACGAGGAAAGAGTTAGTCAAGGCAGATCCGAAACGCGTGTGGTACTTGTCCTTGGGTGTAGTGACAAACCCACGAAAGTCGGGCAAAGTTCGGCTAATATGGGACGTAGCCGCAAAAGTGAACTCGATGCTACTAAAAGGTCCGGATCAACTGGTTTCCTGTGGTTCTGTCACGTTTCTGTCAATTCAAAGTGAGCGTCTCTGCAGACCAGGGATGCTAGATGATTTTTTTTTTAAATCTGTGTCGCACTTTTCAAAAATCTGTATCCCATGACCCATACAAAAATTGGGTGAAAAATCTGTATTCCATACAAAAATAAAATAGCCTCTCTATCTCAAAAACTGTATTTCATATAAAACGATATCTGTACGGATGCTCAAAAATCTGTATAATACAGATAAATCTGTATATATGGCATCCCTGCTGCAGACATCAGAAAAATGTTTCATCAGTTGCAGATTCGTCAAACCGATCGCCATTCTCAATGATTCCTTTTCCTTGAAGAGAAATCTACCTTATGGACGTTGCAACATTTGGATCTGGTTGTTCGCCGGCGTCGGCGCAATACGTGAAAAATAGAAACGCCGAGGAGTTTTTGGACATCTTTCCACAGGCAGCCGAAGGAATAATAGAGAATCACTACGTGGACGATTACCTTGATAGCTTTGATGATGAAGAGGCTGAACGGGTGTCGAACGAAATCCGATCAATACACCAGAGAGGAGGGGGTAGTGAGTAAGTTTTACGTGGCTTGTACGAAGAGGATCCTATAGCAAGCAAAAGCCTGTGTTTGATAGTAGTGACCGAGTTTTGGGCATGTTGTGGCAGACTGCGGAAGACGAGCTTCGTTTCTCTATGAAGATGAAGGAGGAGGTCCAACTGGTGTTAGATAGCGGGAAGCGGCTTACAAAGCGACAAATGCTGAGGTGCTTGATGGGAATCTTTGATCCATTGGGACTTTTGAGCGTATTCCTGGTTCACGGAAAGATACTTCTCCAGGATGTGTGGCGATCTGCACTGCAGTGGGATGAGATGGTATCAGAGGATATCTTCGAGCGCTGGAGAAGATGGACCAGTCTGTTTCCCAAGATTGGCGAGCTACCTGTTCCTCGATGTTACTTCAAGCAAGCCACTGTACGGACGTATGAACAACTTCAACTGCACGTTTTTGTCGATGCGAGCGAAGCCGCTTTCGCTGCCGTGGCGCACTTCCGAGTAATCAATGATAATGGAGAACCCTAATGCTCAATAGTTGCCGCAAAACAAAGGTCGCGCCCCTAAAACCGCTCTCAATACCGCGCTTGGAGTTGCAAGCTGCTGTTTTGGGAAGCCGTTTACTGTCTTTCGTTCAAGAGAGTCACAGCGTAAAAGTTAAGAAGCGGTTCCTGTGGAGCGATTCCGCAACAGTATTGGCCTGGCTACGGGCTGATCATCGTCGGTACAAGCAGTACGTAGCGTGCCGGATAGGAGAGTTACTGTCAGCGACGGATGATGCAAAATGGCGATCGGTTCCCAGCAAGTTAAACCCAGCAGACGCAGCAACGAAATGAGGGAAAAATTCATGCACGGACGTGAACGACGAATGGTTCAGAGGCCCAAAATTCCTTGGAGACTCTGAAGAGAACTGGCCCAAACAAGCTCAACAGTCAATGAATCCAGAAGAGGAACTGCGGACGTGCTTTGCTAGAAATTACTCCGGGAATTCCTCCAGAAATTCCTTTTTGAATTCCTCCACTTATTTCTTCGGGAATTCTTCCAGAAATTTCTTCGAATATTTCTCCAAAATTCTACTGGCAATCCTTCCAGAGGTTTCTCCAGCAGTTCTTCTAGGAGCTCTTCTGAGAATTTCTCGAAAAATTCCACTGAAAGTTTATCCAGAAATTCATTTTAGAATTCCTCAATAAATTCATCTGAAAATTACTCCACAAATCACTCCGAGAAATCTTCAAGAAATAGCTTTGGGAATTTTTCCCTAAGTTCCGCTGGGAATAACTCCAGAAAAACAGTAGTGAATTCCTCCAGAAATTTCTTCGGGAATTTCTCCATAAATTTCTTCTACAATTCCGAAAATATCTCCAGAAATTCCTCAGGGAATTCTTTCAGAAATTCATCTGGAAAGTCTTCAAGAAATCCCTCAAGAAATTCCTCAGGAATACTTATGAGATTTTTCTCGGAATTATTCTAGAATTTTTTTTTATGAATTTATCCAGAAATTCCTTCGGAAACTCTTCAAGAAATTACTCCAGGAATTTCTCCAGAAGTTTCTCCAGGAATTCATCCAAAAATTCCACCAGAATTTCATCAAGAAATTACTCCAATTACTGCCTACTCCCTTCAGAATTTCCTCTCGGAATTCATCCGAAAGTTTTTTGGAGGATTCCTTCAGAATTTCCTCTGGGAATTCCTCCAGAAATTCGTTAACAAAATCCTCCAGCAATACTTCAGAGAATTTCTCGAGTACCTCCTTCCGTCCGGAAAATCCTCCAGAAACTAAATACTCCGAGAATGCATCCATAAATTCCTCTGGGAATTCCTCCAAAAATTCCTCTGGGTGTTGTTCCAGAAATTCTCTTTCGGGAAATATTCCAGAAATTCTTCTAGGAATTTGTGGAAATTCGTCCAGATATTCCCTCGGGAACTAGCTCGGGAACACCTTTAGAAATTCCTCCGGGAGTTCCTTCAGAAATTTATCCGGAAATTCTTCCAAAAGTTTCTCTGGGAATTCATCTAGAAATTCTTACAAAAATTCCTTTGTAAATTCCTCCAGAGATTGCTCTGATTTTGCAGAAATTTCTCCAAAAGTTTTTTGTGGTATTTCTCAAAAAATGCCTCAGGAAATTCTTCCAGAAATTCGTCCGGAATTTCTTCAAGAAATGTCTCTGGGAATACATCCATACATTCCTCCGGTAAAACTTCCAATAATTGCTCCAGAAATTTCTTCAGGGATTGACCCAAGACATGCCCCCCACAGAATTGCTTCCTGGAGGAACAATCGAAAAAATTCCTGGAGGTTCCCCAAAAGAAATTCCTTGAAGAATCGTTATATGAACTTCCTGGAGGAATGCGCAAACGAATTCCTAGAGAAATCAACAAAAGAATTCCTGGAGGAATCTCAGAATGCATCTATGAAAGAGTTCCTGGAAAATCGCCGTACGAGTTCCTGGAGGAATCCCTGAATGAATTCCTGGAAGAATCCTCGAAGGAATTCCTGGAGGAATCCCTGAAGGAATTCCTGGAGGAATCCCTGAAGGAATTCCTGGGGGAATCCCTGAAGGAGTTACTGGACTAATCCCTGAAGGAATTCCTAGTGCAATCTCTAAAGGAATTCCTAGTGGAATCACTGAAGGAAATCCTAGTGGAATTTCTGAAGCAATTCCTGGAGGAATCGCTGAAGGAATTCCTAGTGGAATCCCTGAAGTGGGAGAAATGCCGGAAAGAAATTCCTGAAGGAATCCCTGAAGCAATTCCTGGAGGAATCCCCGTTCCTAGTAGAATCCCCGAAGGAATTCCTAGTGGAATCCCCGAAAGAATTCCAGGAGGAATCTCCGAAGAAATTCCTGGAGGCATCTCTGAAGAAATTCCTGGAGGAATCTCTGAAGGAATTTTTAGTGGAATCCCTGAAGGAATTCCTGGAACAATCCCGGAAAAAAAATCCTTTAGGCATCCCTGAATAGATTCTTGAATGAATCCTCGAACGAATTCCTGGAGGTATCCCTGAAAGAATTCCTGGAGGAATCCCTGAAGGAACTTCTGGAGGAATCCCTGAAGGAATTCCTAGTGGAATCCCTGCATTGGAAGAAATTCCCGGAAGAAATTCCTGTAGAAATCCCTGAAGCATTCCTGGAGGAATCCCTGAAGGAATTCCTGGAGAAATCGCTGAAGGAATTCCTGGAGGAATCGCTGAAGGAATTCATAGAGGAATCGCTGAAGGAATTCCTGGAGGAATGTATGAAGGAATTTCTGGCGAAATCCATGAAGAAGTTCCTGGACGAATCTCTGAAGGAATATCTAGAGGAATCCCTAAAGAAATTCCTGAAGGAATCTCTGAATGGAATTCTCCAGGGATTCCTCCAGGGATTCCTCTAGGGATTCCTCCAGGGATTCCTCCGGGAATTCCTCCGGGAATTCCTCCAGGAATTCCTCCAGGGATTCCTCCAGGAATTCCTCCAGGGATTCCTCCAGGGATTCCTCCAGGGATTCCTCCAGGGATTCCTCCAGGGATTCCTCCAGGGATTCCTCCAGGGATTCCTCCAGGGATTCCTCCAGGGATTCCTCCAGGGATTCCTCCAGGGATTCCTCCAGGGATTCCTCCAGGGATTCCTCCAGGGATTCCTCCAGGGATTCCTCCAGGGATTCCTCCAGGGATTCCTCCAGGGATTCCTCCAGGGATTTCTCCAGGGATTCCTCCAGGGATTCCTCCAGGGATTCCTCCAGGGATTCCTCCAGGGATTCCTCCGGGAATTTCTCCGGGAATTCTTCAGGGAATTGCTCCGGGAAGTCCTCAGAGAATTCCTCCGGGAATTCCTCCGGGAAATCGCTGAAGGAATTCCTGGAGGAATCGCTGAAGGAATTCCTAGAGGAATCGCTGAAGGAATTCCTGGAGGAATCCCTGAAGGAATTCCTGGAGGAATGTCTGAAGGAATTTCTGGAGAAATCCATGAAGGAGTTCCTGGACGAATCTCTGAAGGAATATCTAGAGGAATCCCTAAAGAAATTTCTGAAGGAATCTCTGAATGGAATTCTCCAGGGATTCCTTCAGGAATTCCTCCAGGGATTCCTCCAGGGATTCCTCCAGAGATTCCTCCGGGAATTCCTCCAGGAATTCCTCCAGGGATTGCTCCGGGAATTCCTCCGGGAATTCCTTCAGTGATTCTTCCACAAATTTCATCCAGGAATTGTTTCAGAAATTCCATCTAGAATTCCTTCAGCGATTCCTCCAGGAATTCCTTCAGCGATTCCTGCAAGAGTTCCTGCAGCGATTGCTCCAGGAATTCCTTCAGGGATTTCACCAGGAATTCCTTCAGAGATTCCTCCAAGGATTCCTCCAGAAATTCCTCCAGGGATTCCTCCAGAAATTCCTCCGGAAATTCCTCCAGGGAATCCTCCAGGGTTTTGAATTGTTTCAGAAATTCCTTCAGCGATTCCTCCAGGAATTCCTCTAGGAATTGTTTCAGAAATTTCTCCTGGAATTTCTTCAGCGATTCCTCCAGGAATTCTTCCAGGGATTCCTCCAGGAATTCCTTCAGCGGTTCCACCAGAAATTCCTCCAGGGATTCCTCCAGGAATTCCTGCAGGAATTCCTTCAGGGATTCCCTCAAGAACGCTTTCAGCGATTTCCCTGAAGGAATACCAGGAGGAATCGCTCTAAAATCCGAAATGTACGTTGAAAGGAATTCTTGGAAATATTACGGACGAAATTCTTTAAAGCAATCTGAGATGGAACTTCTGTAGGTCTTTCTGAAAAAAAATATGGAAGAAGTCATAGAGAAAACATTGCAGGAGTTTTCAATGGTACCCCCGAAGGAATTCCTGGAAGAATCTCCTATGAAA
The DNA here is from genome assembly GCF_035046485.1 of Aedes albopictus. NCBI lineage: Eukaryota > Metazoa > Arthropoda > Insecta > Diptera > Culicidae > Aedes > Aedes albopictus. The sequence goes on from NC_085137.1 coordinate 266,585,226, forward strand.
TTTCTAAAAAAAATACTTGAAAAATTCCTGAAGGAACATCCCCGAAATTCCTGGAGATATCCCGCAAGTTATTGCTGGAGCATGCTTGAAAGTATTCATGAAGGTATTCCCGAAAGAATTACTAGAGGACTCCTCGAAGGGAATCCTAGACAAATTTCTAAAAGAATATTTGATGAAATTCCTTAACGATTTCGCATAGGATTTCCTAGAAGCATATTTGAAAATTGTTTGAAGAAATTCTTGAAACTTTTTCTGTAGATTTCTTAGAAAGTATTACTACGAAGAATCCTCGACGATACTTGTAGATAAAAAAAAAGAAAACAAAACCCTGAGGAAAACTTCCTAAAAATCCCTTGACGCATTGGCGATGAAATTCCTGGAGGCATCGCTGAAGCAATTAACGGAAGAATTGGTGCAGGAATCTGCGAAGGAATCCCGGAGAATCCGAAAAAAAATCTTGTAATAATCTACGACGATATTCCCGCAGGTGTTCTTGGAGTAAACCATGAGAAAATTTCTGGAGTTTTTGAGGGAATTCCTGGAAGAATCTCCGTAGAATCATCAAGATATTTCTGGAGACATCTTTAAAAAAAAAAGAAACACGGAGGAAAATTCATAGAAATCCTGGAGGCATCCCCGAAAAATAATCTGTGATTCTTGGTTGAATGTTTACTAGAAGCAGACTTTGTCCCAGTGGGTACGTTACGCCAAGAAGAATAAAAAGCGAAAGCCCCTCCGGAGGTCTCCATATCGATGTTTCAATTCTGCGGCGAGAATATACACAAGTTTCGTTCTGTTGCTCCGCTAATTCAAGCGGCGGCAAATGATCGTGTAATGTACTAACATTCCAACATTGCCACGAGCCCAGTTGGATTGCCTCCGTAAATTATCATAGTTGCACCTGTCTTGTCTTCCAAAATGCATGTTTGGGGTTCAAAATTAACTTCAGCTTCACTCCCGCCACAAAAACTCCAGTTTGTTCCCTCGTTTGTTTTGATTATTATGCTCTGACGTTTTCCCAACATGATTGCGAACACTGAAATAAATTTGTTGTAGTTTCTACCGAATCCATGGTAAAATTAAGAACTTTACCAAAAATTTTCAACCGAATGCAAAATTCTGTTAATTGTACTGAAACATTGTCAATATTACCATGCCTGCTGTACCGTTGACTGAAAACATTCTTGATGTAACAATTTTGACGTTGAGCTCGTTAGATGGGCTGTCTCGATGGTTGAATGTTCACTGGTTGGGGCAAAACCCAACTAAAAAGCACTGTCAATGTCAAAATAGAAGTCAAAACGAGTTTGACGTCTGACCGCCGTCGCATCACAGCTCCTGTATACAGAACGTTTATGCAAGTATGTGAGTGTTCCGTGACGTATTTCTCGTCACTTGCGTGTGTCTAGAGCATTTTGATCAGTTGTCAGTTGCCTCAACGAACGAACACTATTCGCTAATCGGGGCGCAGTCGTGACCCAACCAGCGAATCCGGACTGTATTTTTGACCACGTTTATCTAAGTCCGACATGGTCGAAATGACAATGCCAAAATAGTAGCACCAAGAATGTTTTCAGTCAACGGTACTGCGCGCATGGTAATATTGACAATGTTTCAGTACAATTAACAGAATTTTGCATTCGGTTGAAAATCGTTGGTACAGTTCTTAATTTTACCATGGATTCGGTAGAAACTACAACAAAATTTATTTCAGTGTAGCAGGCGTGCCAATTTATTTCCGCACGCAGCCAGCTCTTGTAAATCGGAGATTTATTTTTAGTGCGCCGAAATCGGTGCACTAAAGTTAAATCTCAGATTAAACTCGAGGATAATACCGTTTGGTGCTTAAGAAAATCGAGGATAATACGTGATTGGCGTCTAGTACGCTGTGGAGCTTACCGCCATAAGGGTCTGTGTCAATTGGGAAATTAAAATTAATTTTTACTTCAATTTGACAGTTCGACACTTAAACTTGACTGTTCTCCTAAGGAAATAATTACAAAAACTGGCTGCGTGCGGTAATAAATTGACTCGCATACTACGAAACTCAAGCAGTGGAACCACCAACACTGGATGAGGTTAAAAAGGCCCTTAAGGAGCTGAAAAACAGCAAGGCTGCTGGGAAGGACGAGATCCCGGTCGAACTTCTTAAGCACGGAAGCGAGCAGCTACATCAATCAATCCATCAGATTATTATAAAGATTTGGGAGGATGAAGAATTGCCCACTAGCTGGTTGGATGGCCTCATATGCCCAATCTACAAGAAAGGGCACAGACTGGAGTGTGCCAATTACAGAGGGATTACCCTTTTAAATTCGGCGTATAAGATACTGTCGCGTGTCCTGTTCAACAGACTGCGACCTCTTGAGGAGTCCTTCGTCGGCGAATACCAGGCTGGTTTTTCGTGAGGGCCGATCAACGACGGATCAAATGTTTACCCTGCGGATGATCCTAGATAAATTTCGGGAATATAACTTGCAGACTCACCATCTGTTCATTGATTTTAAAGCAGCGTACGATTCAGTGAAAAGAAATGAGCTTTGGCAGATAATGTCAGAACATGGTTTTCCGGCGAAACTAATTAGACTGATACGCGCAACGCTGGATGGATCAAAATCAAGTATTCGGATCGCGGACGAAGTGTCTACGTCGTTTGTGACCTTGGATGGATTGAAGCAGGGGGATGCTCTTTCAAATTTATTGTTCAACATTGCACTCGAAGGAGCGATTAGGAGGTCAGGCGTGCAGAGGAATTGCTCTATATCACACGGTCGCACATGCTCCTCGGTTTTGCGGACGATATTGATCTCATCGGCATCGATCGTAGGGCAGTGGAGGAAGCTTATGCTCCTCTGAAGAGAGAGACAGCGAGGATAGGCTTGACGATTAACTCTACCAAGACGAAGTACATGATAGCGGGTAGAGACAGAAGCAGGCCTAGTGGTGTTAGTGCTGAGGTAGTGATTGATGGGGAAGTGTTTGAAGTTGTTGAAGAATTTGTTTATCTTGGAACACTTGTGACATGTGACAATGACGTTTCCCGTGAAGTGAAAAGGCGTATTGCAGCTGCGAATAGGGCCTTTTACGGATTGCGTAGCCAGCTTAGGTCCCGTAACTTGCAAACGCAAACAAAATTCGCTCTGTATAAGACGCTGATTCTTCCGGTTGCCCTCTACGGTCACGAAGCGTGGACGTTAAAGGAGGTAGACCGAAAAGCTTTTGGAGTTTTTGAGCGCAAAGTGCTGCGGACAATTCTCGGTGGGAAACAAGAAAATGGAGTGTGGCGCAGACGCATGAATCACGAGTTGTACCAAGTGTACGAAGATGCGAATATTGTGAAACGTATAAAATACGGCAGACTTCAGTGGGCTGGACACGTAGTGCGAATGTCGGAAGAAAGAATAGCGAAAACAATATTCAGCAGAGAACCCGGTAGAGGTAGGCGACTTCGTGGGCGGCCGCGAACTCGCTGGCTGCACGCGGTTGAAGAAGATCTACGATCCCTACACGTTCGGGGAAACTGGAGGAACATCGCCCAAGACCGACGAAGATGGTGCTCTACTATACGCTCGGCATTGGAGTAAAGTTACTTTGTAGCCAACAAGGCAAGGTAGGTACTACGAAACTACGCAATCTTGCTGGAAAACGTCAAGCAGTAGGTAAATAAAAGCAAAAAAAAATATGAATCAGCTGAACTCTGTCGGAAGTTTCCCAGCTGCCCCACACGCGAAACATGGATCCGCGTAAATGAACTTCGGAGACAGCAGAGCTCGGGAGAAGCTCACATTCAATTAAATCACTCGGCAATCGAGCTCAGCAGCCACAGCTTGTGTTGATTTCACAAGTACACTTTGTTTCACTATTATATTTCAACGTACTTACTTGAAATCCACGCAAAGAATCTGTATTGTGTGGCTCTCAGCGAGCAACTGGTCCACCCAGTGTTCCTCCGGAATTATTTTTTTTCGGCTACGGCAAAAGTATTCCAGTTTTGCTGGATGTTTTCCATCCCGTCTCACTTGTCGCGCCAGCGCACCGGTGATCGACGCGATTGTAGTCACTGAAAACTTATAATCTTTTCCGAATTACCGACACTGGCAATAATGTATTGCTTTGCACTTGCCTAAACTGCAAACCAAAATAAACTGAAAATGTCAAACTGTGTAAGTTCACAAGAAGTTCCACGTAAACTTCTTCCGAACTTTCGGCTTCAAAAAGTTTGTTTCAAGTTCAGAGAAAGTTCACACACGATCCTGATTGAGCACTAATAAATGATATCAGCACATTGAGTAAAACCCCTCAGTACTTAACAATCCAAACATGAAGTAGTGGTAAGGCGCCGGCTTTCAACGAGGAGAACCCGAGTTCAAGTCTCAGTAAGTAAAAAAAACATCAAAAATGTATTTCAAGATATTAGTCAATTAGGATTCCACATATACTAATGTCTCTCAATCAAAAATTACTTTTGATGACTAAGCGGCTTTTTTTTTCATTTTACGGAAGCTTATTTTTAAGCTGAATAGCATTCCTTTCAGCGGCAAAAGTGTACTTTTTGTGAACTCAAGTTCGGTTAACTACTTAAAAAGTGAGCTGTATAGAACGCTATTCATCTTCCTTCGAATAGCTGATTAAGCTCAAACATACTGTTTTATCCGAACTTTTGGTTGCTTGGGGAGTGTACAGAAATCTATCGCGAGAAATCCGCGGCGTTCAAAGAGTTTCGGAAACGCGGTTTGGTCGAAAACTTCAAGCGGTTTGCTTCCCTTGAAAGCAAGTTCAAGAACTTGATCAAGGCGAAGAAAAACGGTTACTGGCGTCGATTTGTCGAGGGTTTGTCGCGCGAGACTTCGATGAGAACTCTTTGGAACGTCGGTAGAAGAATGCGTAACGCGTCGTCGGTCAACGAGGATCGAGAAAGCTCTCCTGGATGGATTCTCAAGTTCGCAAAAAAAAGTTTGTCCAGATTCCGTGCCCGTGGAGCGAATAATTCGTGATATTTCTGACGATAGGGACGACATGGATAGGCCGTTTTCAATGATTGAATTCTCTTTTGCTCTTCTTTCATGTAACAATTCCGCTCCAGGAATGGATCGAATCAAGTTCAACTTGCTTATAAACCTCCCCGACGTCGCTAAGAGGCGCTTGTTGAACTTGTTCAACCAGTTCCTGGATAACAACATCGTTCCGAATGACTGGAGACAAGTGAGGGTGATAGCTGTTCAAAAACCCGGGAAACCCGCGTCGGATCATAATTCGTACCGTCCAATCGCGATGTTTTCTTGTCTACGGAAGCTGTTGGAGAAGATGATTCTCTTTCGACTGGACAAATGGGTTGAATCGAATGGCATGTTGTCAGATACACAGTTTGGTTTCCGCAGAGGCAAAGGGACGAACGACTGTCTTGCGTTGCTTTCTTCAGAAATTCAGCTTGCCTTTGCTCAAAAGCAGCAAATGGGCTCAGTGTTTTTGGATATTAAGGGGGCTTTTGATTCAGTTTGTGTTGATGTTCTTTCCGACAAACTACACGAAAGTGGCCTTTCACCAATTCTGAACATTTTTTTGTACAATTTGCTGTTTGAGAAGCAGATGAGTTTCGCTCATAGCGACTTGACAGTTTCACGAATTAGCTACATAGGCCTCCCCCAGGGTTCATGTCTAAGCCCCCTTCTTTACAACTTTTATGTTAGAGACATAGATGAATGTCTCATGGAAAACTGCACGTTAAGGCAGCTTGCGGATGACTGTGTTGTTTCTGTAACGGGATCAATAGCAGTCGATCTGCAAGGACCACTACAGGATACTTTTTATTTATTTTTATTTATTTATTTGTCTACTTGGGCTCTCAAGCTGGGTATCGAGTTCTCTCCGGACAAAACTGAGATGGTTGTCTTTTCTAAAAAACACAAACTGGCTAAGTTTCCGCTCGTTCTGATGGGTAAGACAATCACTCATAGCATGTCTTCACAATACCTCGGCGTCTGGTTCGATTCCAAATGCACCTGTGTATCTGATACAGAAGTGTCAAAAGCGAATCAACTTTATGCGAACTATTACCGGAACATGGTGGGGAGCACATCCGGAAGATCTGATCAGGCTGTACCAAACAACCATTCTATCGGTTTTAGAATACGGTAGCTTCTGTTTTCAATCCGCGACGAAAACACACTTGCTGAAGCTTCAACGGGTTCAGTACCGTTGCCTTCGGATCGCGTTAGGTTGCATGAACTCGACTCACAATGAGTTTAGAGGTACTTGCTGGTGTACAGCCTCTGACAGACCGCTTTGCGGAGTTGTCGTTCCGGTTCCTCATCCGATGCGAGGTTGTGAATCCGTTAGTCATAGAAAACTTCGAAAAGCTGTTCGAACAGAATCCCCAAACTCGTTTTATGAGTGTGTACTACTGGTACATGACACTGGAGGTAAGCCCATCTCCGGTTAACACCAATCGTGACAACTTCTCAGACTTCGACAGCTCCTCTGTGGATTTTGATCTCTCTATGAAGGATGAGATCACCGGTATACCGGAATCTTTTCGTTCCATAGGTATTCCACAAATTTTTGCAAGTAAGTTCGGGCATGTTAGCGGGGCCAGACAGTTCTTCACAGATGGTTCCAAAACCGATGATTCGACTGGATTCGGTGTCTACAACGAATTTCATAGCGCAACCTTCATGCTTCAAAAGCCATGTTCAGTATACATTGCTGAGCTCGCGGCTATATACTACACCTTAGAGTACATTCGCACTCTTCCACCTGAGCACTACTTCATTTTTACCGACAGTCTAAGCTCTCTGGAGGCTGTTCGGTCAATGAAACCGATGAAGCACTCAGCGTACTTCCTGAATGGAATACGCCAAGTCTTGAGTGCTTTGTCCAAATGCTCATACATCATCACCATAGCTTGGGTCCCTTCACATTGTTCAATCCCGAGCAATGAGAAAGCGGACTCTCTGGCCAAGGTGGGCGCTAGCGAAGGCGATATTTACGAGCGTCAAATCGCCTTCGACGAATTTTTTGCATTGGCCCGTCAGGAGACCTTGATCAGCTGGCAACACAAATGGAGAGATGGAGAGATGGGTAGATGGTTGCACTCCATCATTCCACAGGTGTCGAAGAAGCCATGGTTCAAAGGGTTGGATTTAGGCCGCGATTTCATTCGTGTAATGTGTCGGCTGATGTCCAACCACTATTTGTTGAATACACATACCTTCCGTATTGGGCTCTCAGAAAGCAATCTCTGTGTCTGTGGCGTGGCTTACCAGGATATCGAACATGTCGTGTGGGGATGCAATGAGTATCGTGAGGTCAGATCTGAGCTGCATGAAATTCTCCGGGTCCGAGGAAAACAACAGAAACCCGTTAGAGAAGTGTTGGCAGGACTTGGTTTGGAATACATGAACCTGATTTACCAGTTTTTGAAACGAGTTGATGTCAGAGTTTGATGTAGTACGTCCCTTGTTTTCGTTGTCCGCCTTTTAGTTTTGTTGTTCGCCCCTGTCTGTCGTCACCCCCCTTCCGTTTGTCCTCTTCTTGTCGTTTTCTACCGATAAAGTCCTTTCTTTTTGGTTCCGTTACAGATATGGACAATTTGTCCCATCAAAGTTTTAGTATAAGTTAGCAAATAATTTAGTTTTAAACCCATAAATCCGTCCTTCCCAATTTTGTTTTCCTCAATCCTTAACCTCGAAACAGCCGCGAGTACTTCGGCTTCCCAAACTAACATAGTTTTAAGGAAGTAATAAATTGTAAAATGTAAAATCATTGTAAAAACAAAAGATTTCGGCTCAGTTATGCCCATGTGGCGCCCGAGCCTTCCAAATAAACGAATAAGTAAAAAAAAACGTCGAGCCATATAGAAAAAAAATATCGAGTGAAACCAGTGAACCTATATATGAAATTTTTAACGTTTATCAACAATATATTATTGCTTCACTAGTCTTTAAAACATAGGTGCTTTATGAACGTTGATAAAAAAATATGATGGATTGACACTTTTTGGATCTTTTTCGGAAAATGTAAATCTAGCACTATATATTAAAATATCACTAGATATCAAAATCAAATCTATCTATCTATTCGGAAAATGTAAATCTATTATGGATACAGTTTACATCACCAATAAACAGATAAAAAATATGCAAACCTGTCACCGCTCAACAGCACAATTGTGCTGGTTCGTCATGAAAGGGATTTAAGAGCCTATTTGGATTAAAGCAAGGACACTTTTAGTATTTTTTGTGTGGTGTTGTAAATTTGACGTAGTTTTCTCCATATGGTTAAAAATTTCAAACCTGTACAACTTTATATGTCATGGGAAAATATTACATTTTATAAAATCGTATCAATATATTGTTAATGAACGCTATAAATTGCATACAATTTGGTTCACTGATTTCCGAGATATGACAGTGGGATCGAATCCCACTCCCGACAAACTCGCAAAATGTGAGTTCTTCCTTCGGAAGGGAAGTAAAGCGTCGGTCCTGATATGAACTAGCCTAGGGCTAAAAATCTCGTAAATACAGATAAAAAAAAGATCAAAAATGTGTTTGTAATAAATAATGTTTTACGAAAACGATTCTAGCTTCGCGAAAGATTAACCAATCGAGGTCAAATTTATACAAATGACATATAATACGTTGACAAACAGTCAAATTTTGAAATTTTTTATGCACTCTATAAAAAGTCTATGAAAAGCCAAACATTTTGGCCATCCCCTATATATTGATAAAAATACAAACCTGAATATCCCCTGGACAGTCCAAAATCTACAGTGCGCTTCGAGCTGAAAAGAGTTTAAAATTAATATTTTTATTTGGAAACAAAACTTTTCATATATATAAATAAAACATTTTTTTTGTCACTTAGCTATTACTGAGTACCAAATGGAACGCACAAAATTAAATGGTTTTCAATGATACATCGAGTTCTCACAATATGTACGATTACGAAGTCACATTCTGCTGTTTCATCGGATTCAACCAAAACCCAGTCAACAAAAGCCAACCGCAAAGCAAACAACGATAGAGCAAAGCAACACCATGAACAGCGTTCACTTCACACTGGCTGTATGTAACTCGTACAAGCAGCGCAGCAGCCAGTCAATAGGTAGAGAAGCGAAGAGTGAACATCCGTCTGAACGGCAACACTTTTTCTGTTTTGATTTCATCACTTGGATGTTGACAACTGCCGCAAAACAGATAAATCCACCAATCGTGGGTAGTGTTACGTATTTATACTGCATTAGAAAATGATTTATGCTGTTGATTCATTAACAAGGAATTATCTGAATAATCTGTATCCCAAAATGCAGCAATTTTCATCAGTTTAAAGGGTCAATGTTATTCAGAGTGATATCCTTGATATCACTCCAGTTAGCCTAGTGGTTAAGGCTATGGATTGCCAATCCGGAGACGGCGGGTTCGATTCCCGTTCCAGTCGGGAAACTTTTCTCGACTCCCTGGGCATAGCGTATCATTGTACGTTGCCACACAATGTACAAATTCATGCAATGGCAGGCAAAGAAAGTCCTTCAATTAATAACTGTGGAAGTGCTCCAAGAACACTAAGTTGAAGAGAGGCAGGCCAAGTTCCAATGCGAACGTCGAGCCACAAAGAAGAAGAAGAAGATCCTTGACATTTGAAAATTTTTGTGAAAAAATGTTTGAAATTATTGAAATACTTATCTTTAATTATGTTGCAATCGTCAAGGTTTGTTGATTTTGTTCGATAGGATACCAGTTTGACGGTTCAATAAGGTATTTTTGGCTTCACACTCTTCGCATCTCTACCTATTTTCTCTTGTTCTCTACATCTCGATCCAGTGCCAACAGCCAGATTTTATTGAATGTGCTACAGTAGGCATCATAGTCCAGTAGAGCGGACCTGGTGTGATGGTTAGAACACTTGACTATCATGCCGAGGACCTGGGATCGAATCCCAGTCCCGACAAACTCGCAAAATGTGAGTTCTTCCTTCGGAAGGGAAGTAAAGCGTGGGTCCCTAGATGAACTAGCCTAGGGCTAAAAATCTCGTTAATACAGATAAAAGAATCATAGTCCAAACCATCCAGCGTAGGGTAACTAACATAATTTGGACCCCCATATATTTTGGACCCCCTGAGTCGTATGAAAGGCGTTTTTGTTTACATCTGCAAGTTCCCCCGACCAGAACTTTTTCCTGGACTTCATTTAGGGAATCCTCCAAGACTTCCTTCGGGGATTCTCCTTAATTCCTTCGGAAATTTCTCAAAATTGCTTCGGAGATTCCTCCTGGAATCCTCCAGGAATTCCTTATGTGTTGGTGGTTCATCGATCGAACCACCAACACATCAATTCGCGGCGATTGAACCATCAATATCATCAGGAATTCCTTGCCTCCTAGAATTCCTTCTAGAATTTCTTCTGGAATTCTTTCGAGTATTCCTCTTGAATTCCTTCAGGTGTCCTCCTGGATTTTCTTCGGGGATTTCTTCTGAAATTGCTTCAGTGATTTCTCCTATAAATCGGTCGAGGATTCCTCCCGGAATTCGGTTGGGGATTTCTCTTTGAATTCCTTCGCGGATTTCTCCTGGAATTCCTACGGAAATTTCTCCTGTACTTCCTTTGGGGATTCCCCTTGAAAATTCTTCGAGTCTTTCACTTTGAAATCCTTCGGAAATTCTTCACAGAATTCCTTCAGAGGTTCTCCCTGGGACTCCTGCAGGGATTTCTCCTGGATTTTTTTCGGGGATATCTACTGGAATTCCTTCAGGAATTTTCCAGGAATTCCGTCGGGAATTCCTTCTGGACTTCCTTCAGAGATTCCTCCTGGACTTCCTTCGGAGATTTCTCTTGGAATTTCTTCGGGGATCCCTAATAGAATTCCTCCAGGAATTCATCATGGAAATTCTCTGGAGATTCCACCTAGAAATCCTTCAAGAATTTATTCTGGAAGTCGTTCGGTGATTCTTCTTGGTATTTCTTTGATAATTCCACCTAGAATTCCCTCAGGATTTTTTCCTCGAACTCCTTGAGAGATTTATTCTGGATATTTTTCGTTGATTCCTCCTAGAAATCCTTTAGGGATTCTTTCTTTAATTGGCTTGGAAATTCACCCTGGAATTCTTTCGGGGTTTCCACTTGGAATTCCTGCGAGAACCTCTCCTAGAATTATTTCTGGGGTTTCTTATGGATATCCTACAAGGGTTTCTCCATATTTTTTTATGGCTCCTCTTAGAAACACTTTGGGGATTTCTTCTCGAATTCCCTTAAATTTTTTTCTGTAATTCCTTTGGGGATTCCTCCTGAACATCCTTCAAAAAATCCTCCTGGGATTATTCAGGGACTTCTCTTGATATTCCGTCGTGGATTCATTCTGGGATTCCTTCGGGGTTTCCTCCTAGAATTTCTTTGGTGATTCCTCTTAGAATTCTTTCGGAGGTTCTTTCTGAAATTGCTTCAGAAATTCCTCATATAATTTCAAAAGGAATCCCCCAGGATTTTGTTCTTGAATTTCTTCGGTTATTTCTCCTACAATTCTTTCGGAAATTCCTACTAGTATTCAATGATTCTTCCTAGAGTTCCTTCGAGGATTGCTTCTTGAATTTCTTTGGATATTTCTCCTGGACTTCCTATGAAGATTCCTTTTAGAATTCCATCGGGGTTTCCACTTGAAACACCTTTGAGGATTCCGCTTGTAATTCCTTCGGAGATTTTTAGAGGAATTCCTTCGGTGGCGTCCTCTGGGATTCCTGCGTGGATTTCTCCTGTAATATCTTCGGGGATTCTTTCTAGACTTCCTCCGAGGATTCCCCCTAAAATTCATTAAGGGATTCCTCCTGATATTGCTTCGGGGATTACTCCCGGAATTCCTTCGGGATTTCCTAATAATTTCTCTTCAAATTACTTCGGAGATTCCTTCTAGAATTCCTGCGGGGTTTCCTACGGAATTCCTTGAATTATTGTAAAAGATTGAAACTGACGACATTTTTATGGTAATGGACTGAAATATATCCACTAAGTTCTCACAATCACATCTCTCTCTCTCTTCTTGGCGTAACGTCCTCATTGGGACAAAGCCTGCTTCTCAGCTTAGTGTTCTATGAGCACTTCCACAGTAATTAACTGAGAGCTTCCTCTGCCAATGACTATTTTGCATGCGTATATCGTGTGGCAGGCACGAAGATACTCTATGCCCAAGGAAGTCAAGCAAATTTCCTTTACGAAAAGATCCTGGGGAATCGAACCCGTCACCCTCAGTATGGTCATGCTGAATACCCGTGCGTTTACCGCCTCGGCTAAAATGGAGAAATTTTTTATTTTCCCGTAAGTACCATTTGCCAGAATGTACCAATCCCCAGAGTTTAATATTTAATATTCAATTCTGGGGCTGGCAAATATCGCACAATCTTTCTAACTAATATATTCCCTTATCACGGTGATTAAAACATGTGAGCTGAAGGACAAACTTCTTGACATCCCACTTCAGCAGTGAATCAGATCTTCAGATGCATAAATCTCAAGAAGCAAGCTTCAAACAACATTCCATTTTATTATTTTGTTCTTGGTCACTTGTAATAAACTTAAAATAAGAAACTCAGGTGCGCTGGTGTTGTTTAAGAATAGATTTGTGCGCTCGAAATCGTGAATAGGTACCGACATCAGATATTATGGCGGACATTTTGGGATTCTAACAAGTCTGTCCTTAACATATGTGGGCTTATGGTACTATGGCTAATGACACTCCGGCTACTGTTATAGAATCTTAATATCAATAATGGTCAAAGGACATTCGGCTGAAGGCCGTTGGGTCGAATGTCATTTGGTCGAAGTTCATTAGGTCAAAACGTTATTTTGCCGAATGGCCATATTTTTTTTTCGTTTCTTTTTTATGCTGTTGGAAGTTGAAGCTAAATACTGTATTTTACCCATGAATGTTTCCTTATTTTAAATATAGGAACAATAAACGGGGTTATTTTTTTCCAATAACTGGAAACTAGAAAGAACAGCCTGTGTTTAGAAGAAGGAAAAATTCACTATTTGAACTAGAGAGAATAGCTTCGTTGTAAAAAAATATTTTTTTTTGCACCGAAACCGTTGATGTTCAACTAGTGAATTGTGGAGCGGACCTGGTGTGATGGTTAGAACATTTGACTATCACGCCGAGGACCTGAGATCGAATCCCACTCCCGGTAAACTCGCAAAATGTGAGTTCTTCCTTCGGAAGGGAAGTAAAGTGTGGGTCCCGAGATGAACTAGCCTAAGGCTAAAAATCTCGTTAATACAGATAAAAAAAAACTAGTGAATGTTGCCTTCTTTTAAACAAAGGCTGTTCTTCTTAGTTAGTAAGACTACCCGAGCAGAGGGGAATATCAAATTAATAACTACGAAATCACAAAACCTGTTTTTATATCTTGTTTTGTTATTATTGAATTATCAAGGCATTACGTTTCCATAACATGTTTTGTTGGACAATCTTATTTTGTTATGACCAAGCAATTGGTATGCAGCCCTTAAATAACATTTCAATATTACATTCTGTTGTGGAACAAGTTTGGTTATTATTGTATTATTGAGAGTGCACAAATACTTTATGGTATTGCTATCTAAACTAAAACAAATTTTGAAACAAAACCTACGTCATTCTACAACGTTATTTACAGCATTTTAGGGAAAGCAACTGCATATTCACTCATCAATTTGTCTTCCTCTTCCATTTATCATTACATCCAAACTGAGACAAAGTGCATGCCCCATATCATTAGCTAGTATTCCGTGGGAAAAAGTTTGCATAATGCACCAGAAAAACTGTTTAACGATTTTTTGAAAAGTGCGCAAAGTTAGGCCCCAGGTGCCCAAAGTATGGTAGGCTTACGGTATCACATTTGATAAGAGGTGTGTATTACGTGACATGGAGGTGCTGTAATGTGTACAAAACAAAGTCCCTGCTGGGCGGCGCGAGGTTTTGCTAAATTTCTGAAATTGACTGAGTTGTAGCTGAAAAGTACCCAAAATACCAGCCACTGCCCAAGTGGCGCAGTAATATCGGCGTTGTTATGGAGTTAGCGTATTGAAAAGATATGGTCTCTCGTGAAACATGCTTCGTAATTAGGGTAAGAAATCAAGCTTTGAACTAGTCAAATTGTAATCTTAATTTGAACCATTTCGAAATTCATTAAAATGATACACTTTTTGGGCAAATCTTGTCCCAAAAAGGTTGGTAAATTGATTCTCGTAATATAACCTGGTAGAATTGACTTTAAAAGCATTGCATGAAGCGATTTTTTCATTGAAAATAAGAAATTGAAAAATCACTGCGATTTCACCCATTTCCCCCCAGAGGAAGCACATTTTCGGTGCACTCGTACAGCTCACGCATTGTATCACACGCAATAAGTGAATACGTTAATTGAAAGCAAATTCATCGTAGAATCGACTAACCGAATAATATTCCACATTATTTGTCATAAAATTATCAAATTTACGTAATTATTACTTGGAGAATCTTATCTTGAATTGAACCATTTGTAATCTAGATTTGAACTAGTGAGAGGGGGCGAGCTTCTAGTGTTGTCCTGCAGACTGCGCTAGTGGCTGCTTTGTTTACTCTTGGAAGATGAAAAATTCCAAATTTTGTTTCCAAATTTCTGAAGAATTCCGAACATAGTTATGAGAATTGGCAGATCCATGTGATTTTGGGTTGTTTAGCATGAAATTGGCTGTTGTGGGAATTTCTCGAGCTGCTGCCGCCAGTAGTTCAAATCTAGATTAAAATTGGTTCAAATTATGATTACGATGGTTCAAATTAAGATTAAAATCATTATTGACAAATAATTGAATTTTTCAATGTAATGTAAGCTTTTTACCACTTTACGTCTTTCATATACCTGAGACTTCACCGTAATAAATTATTTCCATGTGGGTGAAAAAATCAGTCAAAATTCCCGATGCTTCAGAAAACCGCATATTGGTTCAATTCATGATTACCTACCCTACACTGTTGAAAACGCTTTGACATCCACGTGCAGCACAACAGAACATGTGCTCGATGAACAAATTGAGATTTGAATTATGAAAATGCTACGGTCAACCTTGGCTTGGTCAGCCAAAGCAAAATCAAGAAATTGACATTTATGCTTCGTAATGATTACTTTGAAGTCAATACTTTGGGCCTAGGCTGGGCAGATATGCTATTGGTGATTTGATGGTGCATGAAGAAGAAGAACGATGGTGTTTTGAAAAATCCTATCCCTACCACACAGGAGAAGATTTTAAAATGCCTCTATAAAATCTAAAACAAAATCTAATTAAAAACGGTTTGATGTACGGTGTAAGACTTTGGGCGGACTACATATTGAACGTATAAATTTAAATTTAACATTTTTTTCTTGGTAAGGTACTTAATTTGTACCAATCACCAATTGGGTTTTCAAATTAAGAATAATATATTGATTTTTTGATTTTATTCGAAAGAGCACCTTTTTTTAAGCCAGTATGATTTTTTTCAGATTTTTAAAACTTTATTTTGATACCTAAATTCAATTACAAAAAGATTTTTTGAAATCACCTTTTGACAGCTGGGCAACTGCTTGACAGCTCCGCCCAGTACGAAATGCGACGATGGGTGATTCGACAAATCGCTCCCATATAAACTTTAAATCGATTTTTAAATAGGTTCCCGGGCACCAAAGTTCATGAAAATTTGGATGTCGGCTCAGTTTGGCATGTAGATTGTGAATATGGAATTATCTCAACACCACTAAAGAAGCCAATTGCAGCTGGTCTATGGAAAATTCCACGTGTATGGCAATTCGGGTTTTTTTCTAAACTCACGATGACCAGATCGGTTCAGTCGGATTTGTTGTTGATGGAAAAAATAAATCTGGATCACATGAGATCAATATTGTCAAAATCGGAGAAAATTTATCGCAGATATAACCATTACATAGTTTACCTTCTTTATTTTATTGTCTGCTGTTTCATATTATGAAGTAAAAAATAAAGGCATTGCAACTTCTAGAAATTTCATCAGACTCTTCCGTATTTTTTATTTTATTCATTGCTATAATTTGAGTTTTGGGTAAATATAGCATCATAGCTATTGATATGTTTATCTTTGTGTTAATTTCCTTCTTTCAATATCCCAGTCCCGTTACGGTGCCAAATTCCTATCACTTTTCTACGATTCCCAATTCTTATAGGTTAAGTAAAATTTTACCTTCAAAAAGTGATACATCTGCAAATGAGTTTTTTTTATCTCAAAATTGAGTAAAATTAGTTGAATTTATATGTCATTTTATCAGTACTGCTATTCTAACCTCTAATTATAATGTCAAAAAGTACCGAACAGACTATGTATTACGAAGTAATGAATGTTAGTGAGAGTGGAGATAGCAAATATGGTACCTACTAAATAATTCTAATCAATAAAAATGTCAACTATACAGACAATTCTGCTCAATTGATGATTGCATTTGTCTATTATAACTTTTTTCTTTCGATCTATTATTATTCGATCATATATTGTTTGACATTATGTCATAAATATCTTTTTTCATTACTAAAAATAATCTAAAACAGAATAAAACTAAACAGCATCTGCAGAAGTAATCATATCGGCATATGATATAATTACCTTTTACCTTCGCTCACGTAGGTACGTGTATAATCGCCGTTCTCACAACGCGAACAAAACAAAAAATTAAAAAAAAATCATCTCCGTCTGGAAAGAATCTTTGTCACCGCCAAAATGCACCCCATGACGAAGCTCAATCATAAATAGTCGACTAGGTAGCAACTTTTTCGTCGTTCTCTTTGTTCCGAAACAGCCGACGACGGGCCATGCGAACGCCACCACTGTTATTAGTGTTACAGTGCACATGTCTGCGCACCGCGATAGCGCTGTTGGTAAGAGAGAGAGGTTCATTGTTTGATCTTGCATTCAAATCTCTGTCTATTTTTGTCCTGCGACTGGCAAACATGAAATGGGGGAATGGGGAAACTGGCAATACGTAGAACCAGTAAAGCTTCTATCGTTCCTCACTGCAAGTGCTGTGATAGCCTCATTGGTAAAGGCGACTGAAAATTTACGATAGCTGGATTGGAGGATCAAATCCCGTCCATGTTTGTAAATTTTATAATGAATTCGAAATTTTTTTATGTGACCTGTTATTTTCTAAAAATAGAATAACACACTTAAAATAATTACCCAAAAATGAGTAAAAAAAGTTAGTTTTTACCCTAATTTTGCTTTCGAAATGTTATCAATAACTCTTTAATATCAAAATTTGTTATTGAAATATTTCCCAAATTCACTGTTATTAAGTTGTTATTGCCACTAACAAAAAATGTTATTAAATTGATTTTTCAGGAACAAATTTTTGTTATGTGACTTGTTATTTTGCCGCTTATGACAGCCAAGTTTATAACTCAATATGTTATGTTAATAACATGAAAATTACTAATTCCGTTATGCAGTTATTTTGCCAAAATAACGCATTTTGTTATGCTGTTGTTTTTCTCTTCTGCTCGGGTACATTTTGACATTTATTGTTGATTAGGGTAAAAGAATAAGGCAATAATAATATTGTGGAAGTATCAGCTAATTATGGGAAAACCGAACAAATTTAAGAAACCGTTCCCATTCCTGTTCCATAATCACTTAATTGCTATTCGTGATAATCATTCTACCTATTGGACTTCAATCAGCAGTATTTTCACCATACCAGATGTTTGTAGACCTATGCACTTATAGCCTAGTTACATCGAAGTTTCGCGCTTAGTATCATACAGGCGTATCTGCAATGATCGATTTCTCTTCATCGATTTTCTCTTTGCTCAATCACTAGTGATGAGCCATTTCCAGTTGTTTTCGTTGTTCTAGCCCTAGTCGCCCTTTATCGAAACAAACCAAGAGATCATCCTAGCAGTGAACATATTGAATTATTGTAAAAGATTGAAACTGACGGACGACATTTTTTATGTTGATGGACTGAAATATATCGACCAAATTCTCACAATCACATCTTTAGTTTCAATTAATTCTTAGAAAAAGGAAAAAAAGTCGATTTGTCCGAAAGTATCATTTGCCAGAATGTACCATATTATATTAAATATTTAATATTTAATTCTGGGGATTGACACACACATACAAAAAGTGTTGTAACTCAAAATTGAGAAGACATTTGGCGTAACTTTGTTCAGCAAAATTTTAGCTCATGGATGGTAGAATCAACACACGGTATTCATTTATTTTTATCTGCTTCTATTTCTTGAAAAAAATTGAATTTTCATCTAGGGTCGAACTTTTGCCCAACCTTACTCTATGTTGCATTATACCGGGCAAATTCTTGGATCTGTGGTTTGCCTAGAACTGAATCGATGCAGTTGCGGTGCATCGGATATCGGAAACTTCGGCGGCCTTCTGCCGCCTCGGTTCCTCAATCCTCTATGCGGCTTCGCCGCAAGGTCTATATATTTTTTTGGCTCAAAATGCATTTACGTTTATTGTTCGTTTTTTGATATTTATTGATTATTTATTTTCTTGTTTATTGCACTTTTTGAATTATTTATTGCTTTTTCGATATTTTTTTATTGTGAATTTTCTAATTTATTATGGAAAAATCGAATTTATTTATGGAAAATTCGAAGTTTTTTTGATGGGAAAATTGGCTTTCTTTATTGCAACAATTGAATTATTCATTGCATTTTTGACGTTTTTTATTGCTCAAAAATCAATTATTTATGAAAACTTTTGATTTATTTATGCATTTTTTTTGTTTGTTTAGGCAGCATCCATTTATTATGTAACGCTAAAATCGACATTTTTCGTCCCCCCCTCCCCCCTACGTAACGCTTTTTTGTATGAAAATCCTAAAATTTTTGTATGGGCCGTAACGCTCGGCTGTACTCCCCCCTCCCCCTAGAGCGTTACGTAATTTGTGGACGGCGCCTGATGGAAATTTTGTTATTTATTACTGCTTACACCCCTGTTTCTTCACTGGGACTTTTGGAATTATTTATGAAGAATGATCACTTTCATATGAGTCGTTTATATTTTAGCCGTATTGGAATTTATCAAAAATTGCTTTGAAAACAGTTTCTCCATTTCTATTGGCAATTGCTTTGGAAAACCATTTTATATTTCATTTGAAAACTTATTCATATTGTTTTAATGTTATGATTTTATTTCTTCGGGAAGTATTTTGAAAAATTGTTTTCTCAAACATATTCTGAAATTTCTTCTAAATTTTAGTAATGCTTCAGGAAACTCTTTGTGAAATTTATTTTGATTTATTTGATTGTTTTGGCAGTTCGACAGTTCTCCTCGCAAATTCTTTGTATGTATTTTTACATTTATTTTTCTATACACATTTCCTTTGAGTATTTGTTCTGCAAATTAACTGAAAATTATTACAAAATTCCTTTGAGAATTATCAAAAAGTTTTTGATAAATACTTTTAAATTATCTTCCTGCAATTTCTTATTGAGTTCTTTCTGCAGTTCCATCGGCAAACTAATTGTGATATTTTCTAGCAATTCCTTTGGTTATTTCTTATCATTTTTTTTTAGAAATCACCCAGGAAATTTCTTTGAAAATGATCGGGAAATTCCTTCAAGGTTTCCTAAAACTTCTTTTAGAATGCTCTTGGAAGTGCCTTCGACAACTTATTCGGTATTCTTTTTGGAAATTTCTTCTGCAACGGAATTTACTTCACGATTCCCTTGTGTAATTTTAGTAGCATTTCCTTTGGAAAGTCCTTCGGTTATTTCTTTATGGTGTCTTCAGCTATTTCAACATTCAAACGTATTTGGAAATTGCTTTTTGAAATATTCCGGCAGATTTTTTTGAGAACTTCTTTGGCAAACACTTTGATTTTGGTAATTCGTTTAAGATTTTCTCCGGCCATACCAATCTTTTTTTTTATTCGTAAGAGAGTATCTAATCGAATTTCCAAAGTAATAACAAACGGAATTCTTCAAGGATTTTCCAAAAATGTTTCCGGAGGAATACTGAAGAAATTTTGCAAAATTCAATTTACAAAGAGCTATCAAAAAAAAAAATACTATAGTAATTGTTAGCGGATTCTCCAAAGGGATTGCAGGTGAAACTTCCAAAGAAATTGATAAAGGAAGACATCCAGTGACCCAGTGAAGAATTTTCCGTTTGACGATTTTTTTTTTCAAACTGGAATGGGAATTAAACA
Organism: Aedes albopictus; assembly: GCF_035046485.1. Classification (NCBI taxonomy): domain Eukaryota; kingdom Metazoa; phylum Arthropoda; class Insecta; order Diptera; family Culicidae; genus Aedes; species Aedes albopictus. Next base: position 266,605,411 of record NC_085137.1, read on the forward strand.
CACAATCCGTGGCTTACAATACGCCTTACAATAGCTTCCCCTTCATGGAAAACCCGGTAGAACCCGACTTTGGCGCACATTTCGATTTTTTTTTAAATTAATGGAAAGTGATACAAAAAATCTAAAAAATCAGTTTTTAGCCAAGATCCTAAGGATTATGTTAGTAAAAAAATATTTGATTTTACTCAAAATTTGGAAATGTTGGACTCTCGAGAACACCAAAATTTTTGGTAGGAAAACCGCTCTCATGCCGCAAATTTTTGTGTTTGCACAACGATTTCTCCCGTAAAAATATGTTTTATCATATAACTATGTACGGTCATTTTGCTCAGAAACTAATAACGAGTCGAATGGTATATAAATATTTAATATTTAATTCTGGGGATTGGTACATTCTGGCAAATGGTACTTTCGGGCAAATAGTATTCTGGCAAATGGTACATTCTGGCAAATGGTTTACTGGCGTTTGGCATTCTGGCGAATGGTTTTCTGGCGAACGGTTTTCTGGCAAATATCGCACAATCCTTCCAGTTAAGTCTAAACGTCGTATATTTCGTGTTCTGGACCACTTATAAAGATACAGTCTTCGGCTAAGTTGTTCAGACGACTAAGAGCTTCAACATCCCGAGCAGAACGGCATACCTTGCAAATACCATGCGAAGAGCAACATGTGCTCTAATACCTAAAATTGTTATTGCTGCGTTATTCTACGAAATGTTATGAGAACATCACAATAACAGTTGGAGGTGTTTGAGCAGAGTTTGGTATTGATGTAGTATTTGTTGGTTTAGCAGTAAAAGTAACCGAAGAACAAGATTTTCTATTATATCATGAAGTCATCGAACAAATGAAACATTTAATATCAAGAAAAGATATTAGTTTGTTATTCAATAACCTTGGGATAACAAATACAGCACATGAAGTTTTAGGTATGCATTATTTATTGACATAACAAGACTTGTTATTTTCTAGGTGTTATTTATACAAAATTTTGGTATTCGTTTTTGTTATTTTGCCTCTTATTACCACCTAATGGAGTGCATATCAAGGTATGATAGTATTTAAGATAAATACCTTGATAAGTTATTCTCTTGTAATTTTCTTCTGCTCGGGATAGGAAACAATTTAGATCAAAAATCACTCAATGTGTGGCGCTAGTGCTCTTATGAGCTTAAAGTTTAGTCTGAACGTCATATATCTCACGCTCTGAACCACGTAGAAGGAAACTGTCTTCGGCTAAGTTGCTCAGAAGATTAAGAGCTTTCGCATAGAAAACAATTTAGTTCGAGAATTATTCACTGCGTTGCGCTAGTGTTGTTATGAACTTCCAGTTTAGTCTGAATGTCGTATATCTCGTGTTCTGGACCACTTAGAAGAATACTTTCTTCTGCAAAGTTGCCCAGAAGACTAAGAGCTTTCGTGATGTGATGCTTTCAGCCAAATTTGGCTAAGCTGGAAGGTTCAGCTTATTTTTCTTTCGGCAAAATTTGCTGAGTTACAGCAAAACGTTAATGGTGATCAGTAGATTTTACTGAACAATTCAGCAAACCTTGCTGAATTTAAACAAATATTCTGCTAAAACCTAGGGGCGGGACAACTCTAATATTGATTAGCGGTATTAGGCAGTATTAAGAGATATTAATACCAGAGGAAATTCGTTTTGAACCAAGCAAGCCACGCTTTTGAACTTGATTGACTCAAAATTTCAACAACAAGAAATGCGTGCTTTCATTGCTTTGAGATTGTCTGAATGAATCTTATCAGAAAAGTGATTAAAAATCGACTCAGTTTGCTGGTGGAAAAGGTCGCGGAACTGTGATACATCGTATCCTCTCATCCGGTAATGGCGGCGGTGGGCCCATCTAATCGATTCAAATTTTGACGTTTCTTGGGGATCGCAATCGGTTGGCGCCACCGAATGGTGATTGAAGGGGTGTGGTGGAGAATGGAACCGCTTTGGCTTTCCTCCAAGTAAGTTCCTGATTAGTTTCCCGCCGCCATTATTACCGCTTGGGGATATGTTAATATACAATATACATCCACATATCAAAAGTTTGTGTTTATCATCTTCAAAATTACACAGATTATTCCAAGAGGTACAACAATTCCACGAGTCCACCTTTGGATCAATTTTCGATGGCCAATATCCAATTAGCTAGACCCACCACAATTTGAAACAAGCAATAGCATTCAAGCCCAAAATGTTATTGAAGTGCATAGTGCCATATGACCCTGTTATGTTAACGCCAACTTTCATATTCTGGAAATGTAGTCGATGAATGCTTAGAAACGTGATCTTCAATTCAATACAGTTTTTTTTTTCTTTTATGTACATGTATTTATTCAATATCTGCATTTGAAAACAACAGTTCTTTACAAGCTTCATGCTTAGGCCTGTATCGGAACCACGTCTATTCACATCTGATGTAGCCACCTCTTTAATTTTTTTTTTGCGTTCAGCAATATCGACATTCAAAAGTCATCTCCTTTGAAACTCACTTTATTTTCATGCTAAAATAATTAAAAGAAATTTATTAAAATTGTTCAGTTTGCATTAAACAAATTGGAAAAGAACAGACAAACCGTATTTGAACCTCTCGTTTTCTTGACAGTTGATTGTTGTATGGAAAGTCATGACATACTACACTAAAAATGTTTCGGTAAACGGTGAAGATTAGAAAACTAATATTTATTAGGCGGTATTAGCGTTGGTATTAGGCACTGTCCCGCCCCTAGGCTAAAACATTCAACTCGGCAAATTTCGGCAAACAAAGCTTGATTTAATCGTTGTGTATTCATATGTTACTATGTTTGTAAAAGCTTCCTAGAAGAAAAGAAAATTCCACATTGAAAGTTTATTTTAAAACTCGCTCACAACGTGGCACTTGTGCTGTCAGTTTGATCTAAGTGTTAAGTATCTTTTCTGTAGTTAATTCGACAATTTCTCTTTTTTCAGTTATAACTTCGGATATCTGTGCAGCAATTCGTTGATGAATTTCTTTGTAAATCGGTTCTTAAATCACTCTGAAAGTTCCTTCGGGAATTTCTTTGGCATTTTTAGCCTACTACTACTACTACTACTACAATTTCAAACCTACTTCATTATTTTTGGAATTTTTTTTGGCAATTCTTTTGGAAACTGTTATTGCGTCGAAAATTAAACTCGTAATTTCTTTAGAAATTTCTAAAAAAAATCTGTGGCAAAAAAAGTTTTTCCAATTATATTAGGAACTTTAATTAATGTAGCAAATGCTTCGGCAATGGCTTTGTGAACTACTTTAGAAATTTCTTCTACGGAAATTTCTTTGGGAATTCCGTTTGAAAGTTCTTTTTTGTTTTTTTTTTTACATTCGTTTGAAAAATCCTATAGTTATTACTTTGGGACTTTTTTTCAAAATTTTTCTGGAAACATCTTTCCCAATTCTTACTGAACTCGATTGGGTATTTACAAGCAAATCGATCTGGCGAGTGTTTTAAAAGTTATCCAGTGAAAACATTAATAATTTCCTTTTGGCGGAATTCCTTCGGCATATTCTTTGGAAATCCTGTCAGCAATTTTTATTGGATTTGATCCTAATCTTCAAATAAGTTTTTTTGGGTTTACTTGGACAATTTTTTGAAAACTATTTCATCAATTCTTTTGGAATTTTGTTCGATAACTCTTTAGGGAAATTTCTCAGCAGTAATATTGGAAATTGATTGAGGTTATTATACTTGAAAATACCCACATCATAACTGTGGGGCAGAGTGTCTAAAAGCTCATGTATACATGAATGAGACAGTGTGCCATGCGCTGGTTTGAAATGCGTTTCAGGATTATTTTTTGAGATTTGAGATCACAGCATGCTCATGAAAAATCTAGTGCACATGCCTCAATGAGACGTCTCGTGAGACTCGTCTCATTGAGATGCTCGTAAGTGAAAAAAATTGCAGCGACGTTATTTTGGTGGCCTGATCCCACCTTAGAGTTAAGGCAAAAATACCGAGATTGATACTTATCCGGGGATTGAATCGGTTTATCCGCGAGCAGTAATGGCAGCGATGGGTACTAGCGATTCGGATTTTAACGTTTCTTAGTGGAAAATCCGGGAATTCGAAGCGATGCGGTTCTCCTCATCACCCCTCGTCAATTGTTCGGTAAAGTCAACCAGTTGCTATCCGCACGAAACGTCAATATCGTAACCGCTCGCTTGTATCCAGCGCGGCCATTACGACTCGCGCGCGCATAAGTGGATAAAATGGGCCAATTGGACATCCAATAAATGTTGGATTTGTTTTCATCGATTGAGATTGCAATATCCCTAACCAAAGATATTGTGCACATCATATCTCTCCTTCTTCACACTACATGTTTAACGTGTCTGTGTGGGCCATATTGACCCCAACAATATTATTTACAATTAATAACCTATGATAGTATTTGTAAGCCGAAAAAATAACCTTAGTTGAAACTTTCGTTGAACGTTGGTGTCATTTTTCATCATCCCAAACGATCCTGTATGGTCAAACAGAACATGCCTAGAAATTCACCAATCAAAAGCTACAGCCTGCTGTCCCCCAATAAGTTATGGGCATACTCACGTCATTTTGGAAGAAGCCTTTTCAGGGATTGTTCCTCGCACCCCCTTTTCCGTCATAAAACAATCTCTAATTGTATTCAATTTATCCCAGCACACTAACGATCTGAACCTCCCCGCCCCAGGGAAACGCCAGCCCATTCCCAGCTGAACATCATCCTGAAATGTCACCCTAGTGAAGTGATTCAAGAGTAAATCAAACCGATGCGGTGTTGCACTTGGAGCTTGTCTCATTCGTCTCATTGAGATGTCTCATTGAGACTCGCAATGCTAATGTGATGTGCACTAACATCGCGAGTCTCAAGCTCATGGAATTTTCATGTGCTCACAGCCAACTTTTCTCAAGCTCGTGTTGAGATTTGTGCGTACATACACTCTGCTGTGGGGTTTGTGACCGTACTGTTAGGTACGCCAGCCTTTTATAATATGTATTTTACCATTTCATGTTCTTTCCCATCATCCGCACGGGTGCCCACCGCAGACCAGCCAAGAAACCGTTAGCTGCTGTTCGATCGCTATGGCGCGCAATAATTTTGGAAATGTTTTCATACAAATGCCTCTCAATGTAGATTTTTGTATGAAACCCCCTGATATTTATATACCATTCGACTCGTTATTAGTTTCTGAGCAAAATGACCGTACATAGTTATATGATAAAACATATTTTTACGGGAGAAATCGTTGTGCAAACACAAAAATTTGCGGCATGAGAGCGGTTTTCCTACCAAAAATTTTGGTGTTCTCGAGAGTCCAACATTTCCAAATTTTGAGTAAAATCAAATATTTTTTTACTAACATAATCCTTAGGATCTTGGCTAAAAACTGATTTTTTAGATTTTTTGTATCACTTTCCATTAATTAAAAAAAAATCGAAACGTGCGCCAAAGTCGGGTTCTACCGGGTTTTCCATGAAGGGGAAGCTATTGTAAGGCGTATTGTAAGCCACGGATTGTGTGTTTAATTCCCATTCCAGTTTGAAAAAAAAAATCATCAAACGGAAAATTCTTCACTGGGTCACTGGATGTCTTCCTTTATCAATTTCTTTGGAAATTTCACCTGCAATCCCTTTGGAGAATCCGCTGACAATTACTATAGTATTTTTTTTTTGATAGCTCTTTGTAAATTGAATTTTGCAAAATTTCTTCAGTATTCCTCCGGAAACATTTTTGGAAAATCCTTGAAGAATTCCGTTTGTTATTACTTTGGAAATTCGATTAGATACTCTCTTACGAATAAAAAAAAAGATTTTTATGGCCGGAGAAAATTTTAAAGGAATTACCAAAATCAAAGTGTTTGCCAAAGAAGTTCTCAAAAAAATCTGCCGGAATATTTCAAAAAGCAATTTCCAAATACGTTTGAATGTTGAAATAGCTGAAGACACCATAAATAAATAACTGAAGGACTTTCCAAAGGAAATGCTACTAAAATTACACAAGGGAATCGTGAAGTAAATTCCGTTGCAGAAGAAATTTCCAAAAAGAATACCGAATAAGTTGTCGAAGGCACTTCCAAGAGCATTCTAAAAGAAGTTTTAGGAAACCTTGAAGGAATTTCCCGATCATTTTCAAAGAAATTTCCTGGGTGATTTCTAAAAAAAATGAAGAAGAAATAACCAAAGGAATTGCTAGAAAATATCACAATTAGTTTGCCGATGGAACTGCAGAAAGAACTCAATAAGAAATTGCAGGAAGATAATTTAAAAGTATTTATCAAAAACTTTTTGATAATTCTCAAAGGAATTTTGTAATAATTTTCAGTTGAATTGCAGAACAAATACTCAAAGGAAATGTGTATAGAAAAATAAATGTAAAAATACATACAAAGAATTTGCGAGGAGAACTGTCGAACTGCCAAAACAATCAAATAAATCAAAATAAATTTCACAAAGAGTTTCCTGAAGCATTACTAAAATTTAGAAGAAATTTCAGAATATGTTTGAGAAAACAATTTTTCAAAATACTTCCCGAAGAAATAAAATCATAACATTAAAACAATATGAATAAGTTTTCAAATGAAATATAAAATGGTTTTCCAAAGCAATTGCCAATAGAAATGGAGAAACTGTTTTCAAAGCAATTTTTGATAAATTCCAATACGGCTAAAATATAAACGACTCATATGAAAGTGATCATTCTTCATAAATAATTCCAAAAGTCCCAGTGAAGAAACAGGGGTGTAAGCAGTAATAAATAACAAAATTTCCATCAGGCGCCGTCCACAAATTACGTAACGCTCTAGGGGGAGGGGGAGTACAGCCGAGCGTTACGGCCCATACAAAAATTTTAGGATTTTCATACAAAAAAGCTGCCTAAACAAACAAAAAAAATGCATAAATAAATCAAAAGTTTTCATAAATAATTGATTTTTGAGCAATAAAAAACGTCAAAAATGCAATGAATAATTCAATTGTTGCAATAAAGAAAGCCAATTTTCCCATCAAAAAAACTTCGAATTTTCCATAAATAAATTTGATTTTTCCATAATAAATTAGAAAATTCACAATAAAAAAATATCGAAAAAGCAATAAATAATTCAAAAAGTGCAATAAACAAGAAAATAAATAATCAATAAATATCAAAAAACGAACAATAAACGTAAATGCATTTTGAGCCAAAAAAATATATAGACCTTGCGGCGAAGCCGCATAGAGGATTGAGGAACTGAGGCGGCAGAAGGCCGCCGAAGTTTCCGATATCCGATGCACCGCAACTGCATCGATTCAGTTCTAGGCAAACCACAGATCCAAGAATTTGCCCGGTATAATACAACATAGAGTAAGGTTGGGCAAAAGTTCGACCCTAGATGAAAATTCAATTTTTTTCAAGAAATAGAAGCAGATAAAAATAAATGAATACCGTGTGTTGATTCTACCATCCATGAGCTAAAATTTTGCTGAAGTTACGCCAAATGTCTTCTCAATTTTGAGTTACAACACTTTTTGTATGTGTGTGTCTAAATCGAACTCTTGCCCCACCACTGGGGCAAAAGTTCGAATCTAGTGTTTGTGGTATTTCGCTAACCGTAGTGCACATTTTTGAAACTCTGGTAATTGGAATACCTAAAACCAATTAATATTTGATGTTGGAACTGAAATACACATTAAAGTTCGATCTGGATTTTACCCAAATCAGGGTCAAATTTACTTCACCAAAAAGTAGTAGTTTTCCGCCAAATTCAGATAAAACAACATGTTTTTTCAACACAGATCGAATTTTCTCACCAATTTCATCGTTTTTAGAGATAATATGCACATTTTCAGAATTTTAGGGTTTTACCTAAAGTTGCCATATGTCTCGAACTTTTGCCCCACAATTCGAACTTTTGCCCCACTATGTGTAAAATATGATTTCCAAATCTTTTTTGCAGAAAGTTAAACATACTAAAGCATCTTCAAAATATACCTAGTTACCCCCCAAAATAAAATATCGAATTCGATTTCATGAGAATTCCATTCCATGCGTTGGAAGGACCATCGCATATTACAATTTTTTGATCAAAAACCAACATTTTGTCATAACTTTTCGAAATATTGATCAATTTTCATAATGTTTGGAGTGAAAGACTCTTTTTCAAAAAGGCTTCGAACAACCTTCACACCCGAAAGATATAAGTTGAATTAAGCTCAAAAACTTCAAAAGAAACCTTGCCCCACTCGAACTTTTGCCCCACTCTACTCTAGATGTTATCCCTTTTTTAGGTCCAACGAGCGATAGCGAGTTCGGACAGCAAGCAATTGCTCGGTAAATTGCAATCATAGTTACGCAAGCTTTTCAGTCGTTTTAGTCATATAAGTGCGATTCAGCATTTCACTTTCTCATATCTATTCCTCTGGAACGATCACCGTTGATGGATTGGCGTTCAGTCAGTCAAGAGTTGTTTATGTTTGGAGAAAATATTAATCGAACGCGCGATCCAAATGAAATGCGTTTTGCAAGCGACAGTCTGTCTTGGGTTTTCTTTTTGTTATTCTCTTTATGAACAGTCCCTTATGGGACGTGGCCTATGTATCGATGGATAAAGACAGGAATCCATCTACTGATTCATATAAGGCATAGATTTAGCCACTCGTTCAAGGCGAGAACCTGGGGTAAGGAACAATCGGTTCGACTGTGATTATGAGTATTCGTGCTACAGAGGTTCTCGAACGAATTTGAGTACCGTCGTTGGGGGTGAGAATGGGTCAAAAAAGGATACTCAAAGATTGTTTGTTAAATAACAAATAAAAATGAAGTCGGAATAACTTTTTATTTGGTATGTATACTCTTTTATGTGGTAATGATAGTTTAGCAAGAAAATATCACGTTATATGAATTGCTTACTAAACTACAAATGATTGAAAATTGACCCAATCTCACCCCTTAGAGGGGGTGAGAATGGGTCAAAGTATTCGAAATCGCCTATCTGAGAATATAAATTAATTTTATTGATCATATCTAGTAAACCTACTTTAAACACAATATTATCATAACAAAAAAATATTTAGGTAATTTTAAAAGATGACTAATCCACATAAAAGGCCTAATACAACCGAAAAAATGGTTGAAATTTGATAAAATAACTTTTTTATGCTGTATCGTTATTTTTAGCCATCATAATCATCCTCATTTAGAGTTTCAACCTTCATGAGAGGAGGGGGGATTACAATGAGGGAGGGCGCATTGAAAGATTGATTGTAAAAAAACATGATAATTTTAGTATACTGCATAAGAAATGTTTAACCAAACCCTCCGTTATAAGCTCTTATGTACATGATCATTGGCCTCTATATTGCTAAAGCAAATCATCCATCTCGAGATAGAGGAACGCTATTAAGTCTATTTTGTGAGCTTACGATATTGCAGTACTCTAAAGATTAGCTGATGATTAGAGGAGCTGTCCAAGTGCATGGGTGTATTGTAATAAATGATGTTTGGCACTAAACGTTTTAACACACTCGTTTGACACTTCTCGACATATTTTCGAAACAAAGCGTGCTTTTATGAAGATACGGTAAACATGGCACCACTCTAACGTCAAATGGGGGCTGGATAACAAGCTGAATTTTTAGTAAAGTTATGTGCACTCGATAACTTGCTTGACCCAATCTCACCCCCATTCTTAATATTTAGACATAGGGTCAAATATATTGAATTTTTAAATAAAAAGAGCAATGACATCCCGCTTTTTTCATTTCATCAACCAGGTAATACCTACTGCTAATCACTTGTAAGAAAATTTATGGTTAGGTACTTGTGTTAAACATTACGAAGGAGAAATTTTTTAGGAGTGATTTACTAGTAGTTGCATCATATAAGTTTAGCCACAAATTTAACAAAAAACGATTATTGCTAAACATCTTATTCTGCATCATGACGTGTAAAAACATCTCCTCTTTGAAATAATATAAAGTTTTCAATATAAATTAGCGATAGTTGATGAGCTATTTCAAATTTATGTTTCTCCGTTTTGACCCAATCTCACCCCCCAGACCCATTGTCACCCCCATCGACGGTACGAGACTTTTCTTCTTATATTTGAGTACGAATCAGTCAATTGGGAAACATCATTTACATCACGGATTAGATCTTATCCCCACCTTTTTTCATTAATAGTGTTCGGGTCCAAACTTATTTTATTTGTAGTGGAATTTTATTTATGGGTAGGGGTTGCAAATATGGACTAGAATACCCCACCATATTTCATGAATAACTATACCGAACATGGACGAATGTGAACCCGATCTATCCCTTTCATTCGTCACTAATAAATATTCCAAAGCTTTACGTTCGTGGATCCGATCTCTCCCTTCCATTTATCACGGATAAATATTCCGAACTTGAACGAATATGAATCCGATCTCTCCCTTCCATTCATCACGGATAAATATTCCGAAGTTTAACGAATACAGATCCGATCTCTCCCTTCCATTTGTCACGGATAAATATTCCGAAGTTGAACCGATCTCTCCCCACCACTATTTGAGGATATTTTGTAGGACTCGTATCCCGATCAAGACCTATCGTGGGTCCGATCTCTCCCTTCCATTCGTCACGGATAAATATTCCGAAGCTGAACCGATCTCTCCCCACCATTTTTTTAGGGATCCGAATTATCCCGATCCAAAACGAAAGCTTTCTTTCGTCATGGATAATTATCCCGAATGTGGTCGAATTGAAATTAGAAAGGCCCCTTTTTGGGTCGGACTTAATAAGGATGGTTTACCTTCAAATTATATAATGATGGGTTCGATTTTAATGGGAACATAAATGATATAGAATGATGCTTAACTTTTGAGTATGGAAAAAACTATTGGGTTGAATATATATTTTTTGGTGTTGAGGAACGAGTCAGGTTTCAATAGAATCGAAGTTTCATTAGATTTGAATATTTGTTTTTAACTCGCCATGAAAAATCAAAGTTTATCCCGAGCTCACGATTTTTTCTAGGCGCAGGGACTGAAACGCATGTCAGTTCGGAGGGAAAATTTTGGAATGCGATTGGTCAGATGAACCGTCTGGGGAAATTTGATGAACCAAAAGGGGAAATTTGATAAATTTGATTGGACAAATGAATCTCTCTGATTCATGAGACACCAAATGGGGAAACAGCAAAAACGAAAAAGGATATAAGCACATCTCCTTCTATCTCAGGAACATCAGGATTCTATTCTGATTCCAGAGTGGGGATGATTGTGTGGAGTGAGTTAGTGAGTGAGTAAGTAAAGTAAAGCAAAGTAAGTAGTGCTGGAGTTAGCAGAACAGTAGAGTAGAGTAGGGTGCGAAGTAGTGTGTTTGTGAATTCCAACTAGAAAATTGTATTCTCCTGAAACTGACATCGCTTCACGGCTAGAGCTAAGTATAAAAAAAATAATATTAAAAGATAACCTATTTTTTTTCAGCACACAATATCACATCCGAAAAAGTATATTAAATATTTCAGTACAATCGCTTGAATTTGGGGCGGTTGCAGAAGTAAATATTGTGATTTTACTTCGAAGTTGAATTCCAAGGGAATTTGCCTGAGCTGTTTGGGAATCGCCGTTAAATTCAAGGGGCGTTTCCATGCATTCTTGTAAAATATAGACTTTTAAGTTAATGCTCTTATTACGTTAAACGACCTCTACACTGGTTCTCTGTAAAATAATATATGAAAAACGCATTGAAAAGATTAATGCTGAACTTTTGAACTAGAATTTTTAAAGAATTTTATAACGAAAACTTTTTATCTCGACAAACTATTCCGAAAACGCATTGGAACGCCACTCCGACTATGCTACTCCATCCTTACCTCCATCAGCTGGCAGCACCGGCAGCATAAGCAGCGTAAAAGAAATGCCAGATTGGATAAAAACAAACTACACCAACCGAGAGAAAATCTCACGCCCGTGTTGCTCCTACGTTAAATATGTCAGCGCGATGTGTCAGTTTGGCTGCTGTCTCGCTCTGCAATCGAACGACGATTCAAACGGCGATTCGACCGGCGATTCCAAAAACGACGGCTCTGATTCGTCGTGTTCAGTTAGCGAATCTACGTACAATATACCGCCGCGAAGACAAGAGGTCTATCGTGTTTCTGTTCGCGCAATAGGTGTTTTCATTGTTTATCCTTAGGATAGATACATTGAATTTAATAGTTCTTAGTCAGGAGTCCATCCTTCTTGGCCAGACGAACGATGCAATCGTCCGATTCTCCCATACGGCGGATCTCACCGCAGATGGCGTACACCTTGGAGGTTTCCAGCATACGGCCGGTCTCGGGGTTCACATCGACAATGTTGATCTGGATTGAGGCATGATCCTTGGCGTGGATGATTCGGTTGCAGGACGAGCACTTCCTTGGGCAGTACAAGTCAACGAATTCTCCGGCGTCGTTCTCCATTTTTGGTGATTTTTAGGTCAGAGCAAATCGTCGGACAACAAACTTGACACAATGGCGGATCAGAAAGAAATTAGTTTCGATTACAGTCCGCCGCGAGTTTTTAACTAAGTGTCCGAAAACAGTTCTTGTGACGCGCGAACATTTGGCCCTTCGAGCCGGATCCCGTTCCGGTGAAGGTTTTCGGACAGCGGCGCGAGTGCTTGGACAATTACCCAAGGGCAGTGATGGACGATTGCACTATTATGCACGGACAGTGACAAAAGACGAAGTGTCACCATTTCGGTGAAAGATCGCGCCATCGCGGAAGAAATTGTGCGCCGTCGGTAGTGTTGAAAGTGAGAATAACTGGAGACTACCGGAGCGGATAGTGGCCATCTCTTTGACGGAACTGCGACAGCGAGAACCCCAGACGTGGAATCGGGGCACCGGGTCGGACAGCAGACATTCCCCAGCGAGGAATTGCATCAACGAGGACGGTTGCAGGCTGGAAGGCGGAAACAGGGAGTAGAGTGCATGAATTTTTGGTGTGGCGTAAATTGCATGAAACGCCATTCTAAGCTCTGTGGCTGTTGCAAATAAATGAATGATTGCATGTGATGTGAGTCTATCTTTATTTAAGCCCTGGTGTCCGCTCAAAAAGGTCTTGTTTGGTCTCGGTTTCGCTGGATTTTGTTGGCCTGTCGATTCTTCCATGGTTGGTTCCCTTGCTGCTGTCGTTTTCATTGGGTTGTAAGTCTGTCAATCCGGGTCGCGTGGGTGGTTCGTCGAGTCAATCAAAGTGCTTAGTGATTGTGCAAGTGCAGTGCAGTGCAGTGGTGTGAATTTTAGACTGTGCAGTGGAGTGACTTGGTACTGTATTTGATTGAGCTGCCCAACTCGATTGTAAGTGCGAGTGTTAGTGCGATTTTTGACCAATGATGCCTGACCTTCACACGCTTAATAGGCAGGAGCACCAGCTGCGGAAATCGCTTGAAGGAATTCAGCAGTTCGTCAGTGGTTTCCAAACGAAGCGAGATGCGGGACAAGTGAGCGTTAGATTGGAAGCGTTGGACAAGCTGTTTAGTCAGTTCCTCGAAACCCGAATGCAAATTGAGCTGCTTTTGGAGGATGCGATTTGGGATGACGATGGCGACGAAGAAGCGCTCGTTGAGCAAAATGACAAAGTGCGGCAGGACTTCGAAAACAGCTACTACGCACTGAAGTCCGAGCTGCAGGCCTTCCAGTCGATTGGATGCAGTACGTTGAAGAACTCCATGTCGCAAGCACCGGATGCGCAACCAGGAACCCAGTTTGCGAAGGTAAAGGCATACGCAGGACTGTCAGGATGGCCTCTATGGTCAAATGGCAGCGCGCGTGGGACAGTTCCACCAAAGGAAGGTGGACCTATAGGTTGATACCGAGGGTAGATAGTTGGATTAATAGGCGCCATGGGGAAGTCACATTCCACCTGACACAGGTCCTTACAGGTCATGGTTGCTTCCGACAGTATCTACACCGTTTCGGGCATGCGGATTCTCCCGAATGCCCAGCGTGCAATGGTTTAGAGGAAACGGCGGAACACGTTTTGTTCGTGTGCCCGCGTTCTCGCACAATGCGTGACCGCATGCTTGCCACATGCGGGGAGGACACAACTCCGGACAACTTGGTCCAGAGGATGTGTAGGGATGAGTTTGGCTGGAACGCCGTTTCAACGGCTATCACCCATATCGTCTGGGAGCTACAGAGGAGGTGGCGCGTGGACTCGGAGAATGGCTAGTCCAGATGCAGTACAAGAGGTGGTCCAGGGGTTCGGAGTCGGCTTCGTAGGTCATACCGGTGCCCTGCGGTCGAGATCGACCCTTACAACGATTAAGTGGCCGCGGAGAGGAAGTCCCGGTAGTGGTGCTGTCGTGGCGTCGGTCTACTGGGTTGGATCCGAGCCCGCGGTTGGAAAGGGGTCCCCGGCAAGGGTCGGGGTTGGTGAGATCCTGCTGTCTGCAACCTACGGGTGCATCTGATAGGGCCTGAAGGGTAGTGATACCCTTCCTTACGGGCAGGTCAGATCGGGTTGCACGTGGGCATCAGTTCTTGATGTCCGCTCAGCAGTAGGGCGCGGGCGGGGATGACCCTGCCCGCCTTCCGAGGACAAAGGGAGTGGCGAGGACTACTCGGGAAACTGGCTAAGCGTCAGCATGCTACCGTGATGGACTCTCCAAAGCGAGTCATCGATGTTCGTTGCTGCAGGCTACGCAGCTAACCTTGTGGGTGCGATGTGCACTAGCCCCTCTCTGAAGCAATACCTTCTTGGTGGTTCCGGAGAGACGTAGGGTTTGGCGACCATAGGAATGGTTTAGTGGGTACGAGGAGAGAGTAGTCCTGGATTTTACTTTTGTTGTAGAAGACGGCCTGTCAGACCTACACTACCCTAACCTTCTGTTAGGGTGTTTGTTGAGCAGATTATCCCCCTATGGTTTAGAAGGAAAAAAAAAAAACTCCCCGAGATAAAGCTGCCGTCGTTCTCTGGAAAGATCCAAGAATGGGTGCCGTACCGTGACAGCTTCCGGAGTCTTATACACGACAGTAACCTCCTCACGGAAGTGGACAAGTTCACCTATTTGTGTCTTCGTTGTCCGGTGATGGATGCGCTGCAGGAAATAAACTCCGTCGATTTGTCGGCAGCCAATTACGCGGTGGCGTGGAAGGCGTTGGAGTGCCGGTATGAAAATAAGAAGTTGATCGTCAAGGCGCACCTCGATGCTCTCTTCGCCGTGGAGACGCTCAGAAGGGAAGGCTACGAGGAACTCAATCGATTGATCAACGCTTTCGAGAAGAACCTGCAGATGCTGGAGAAGATCGGCGAAAAACCTTCGGATTGGAGCAAGATTCTCGCCTATATGGTTTGCTCCCGATTGGACATGGTTACCCTGCGCCACTGGGAAACACATCACAACAGCAAGGAAGTTGCACAATATCCCGCTGTGATGGACTTTCTGAAGAGTCACTGCTCCGTTCTACAGTCGATCGCTCCATCAAGGCCTACGGTTCCCATCCAGCAACGACAACCTCGTCCAGCAGTGTGCAATACATCCTTCAAATCCACTCTGAAGTGTCACTTCTGCAGCGAGCCACGACACTCGGTATTCCAGTGCGCAAGATTCCAGCGGATGAGCGTGCCGGAGAGGATTGAAGCTGCAAACAGGAACAAGCTCTGCCGGAATTGTTTGTATCCTGGACATTGGGCCAGAACCTGCGAGAAGGGAACGTGTCATCAGTGCCATCAGAAGCATCACACACTGCTGCATTCTGACGCACCCAGATCCTCCGTTCCACCCACGCAGTCAAGACCGTCGACAGTCAATCCACAACCTAGACAGCCACAATCCAAGCCGCCAACACCGAACCAACAGACACGGACTGCTAACACTGCAAGCACACCAGACTCACACACTCAGCCAGCCACAGAACACGCCACCACAAGCCAAACACATGTAGCTCTCCCAATTACACCGACCCAAACCATCATTCTCTCGACCGCACTAGTCAGCATTCAAGACCGCTACGGCAACCCCGTGGTAGCCCGAGCTCTACTCGACTCGTGTTCGCAGCATTGTCTCATGACAAGAGGTTTCGCTAGCAAGCTGAAGCTAGACGAAACGCCAGTCTACCTGTCGATTCAAGGCATTGGATCGTCGCAAGCAGTGTCGACAAGGCTGATTACCGCTGTAGTTGGTCCAAGGTCGCCGAAAATATCGTCGTTCGTCGAGGAGATGTCGTTTCACGTGTTGCCGAAGCTGACTGTGTCACTGCCGACAGCAAGCTTCTGTGTCGCAACGTGGAATCTTTCGAATCCCTCGGGGCTAGCGGATCCCAAGTTCTTCGAGATAGGACCGATAGACATCATCATCGGAGCAGAATACTACATGGAATGTTCGGATGGACTGTTTCCGGTCCTGTTCCCGAGGGTCCTACTACTGCATCGTACTCCCTAACCCACATTTGTTCGACAGCGGAGATCCAGGATCAACTTTCCCGGTTCTGGGAGGTAGAGACTTGCCAGTCAACCAGCACGCTATCGGTCGAAGAATCGGCGTGCGAGGAGTTTTTCGACAGGACGATATTTCGGGACGAAGAAGGGAGGTACGTAGTCACACTGCCGAAGAAGCAACTAGGCGATTCAAGATCTACAGCAATCAAGCGATTCTTGGGAGTAGAAAGGCGGCTCGCGATGAATCCAGAATTGAAGAAGCAGTATGCGGAGTTCATGCACGAATATCTGGACATGGGCCACATGAGGGAGCTTTCCGGCGATAATGCGAGCGCAAAGTCGTATTACTTGCCTCACCACGCTGTTCTGAAGCCAAACAGCACGACTACGAAGCTGCGTGTCGTTTTCGATGCTTCCTGCAAGACGTCCAGTGGAATTTCTTTGAACGATGCCCTAATGGTGGGACCCGTTGTTCAGGACATGATCGTGGACATCACACTCCGGTTCCGCACGCACCGATTCGCCCTCGTAGGAGACGTCGCTAAAATGTATCGCATGGTACTGATGAATGCAGCCGATCAGCAGCTGCAAAGGATCGTTTGGAGAGATAGCGCTTAAGAGCCGATCCGCACTTTCGCTCTCACGACAGTCACCTACGGTAGAGCGTCCGCTCCATACCTAGCAACGAAATGTCTGCAGCGCCTAGCAGATGAAGGTGAAAGGTCGCATCCTGCAGCGGCAAAGGTCCTCAGAAAGGACTTCTACGTCGATGATATGTTGTCCGGCGTAGACGACATCGAAGAAGGGAAGACATTAGTTGGTCAGATGGTAGAACTCCTGCAGTCTGCCGGATTCTCCTTGCAAAAGTGGAATTCTAACAGCAAAGAGTTGCTGTCAGCGGTGCCGGAGGGTTTGAGAGATGAGCGTTCGATTCTGGAGCTGGATTCGTCTACCGCTGCCGTGAAAACGTTAGGCCTGACATGGGAGCCTAGCACGGATTGCTTCCGATTCAGTTCGCCAGCTTGGAATGAGTCCGCGGAGATTACGAAGCGTTGCATCTTGTCTGACGCGTTTCGAGTATTCGATCCGTTAGGACTGGCGGGTCCGGTAATCATCCAGGCAAAGATCTTCCTTCAAGATCTCTGGAAGCAAGACTGCGAGTGGGATGAACCGCTTAGCTCGCAGCTTCAAGAGCAGTGGCGTGAGTACAGGCGAAATCTAGCAGGCCTAGACGGGATTGCAGTTCCCCGATGGGTTAGAACGAGCCGTAGTACCGAAACAGTTGAGTTGCACGGATTCTGCAACGCGTCGAACAAGGCATACGGCGCATGCGTGTACGTGCGTACCGTGACAGCAGATGGGAACGTGTCAGTTCACCTGCTGACCTCCAAATCTTGGGTGGCTCCGCTCGAGAATTTGAAGAAAAACAAGAAGTCGCTGTCAACACCCCGCCTAGAGTTGTCCTCGGCACTTCTCCTTGCCCACCTACACTATGACTCGACGATCGTCGTCTGCTGGCTTTCATCGTCACCTGCGAGATGGAAGCAGTTTGTGGCAAATCGTGTCTCCGAAATCCAGCACATTACGAAGGGAAGTGTTTGGAAGCACGTCGCCGGTGAGGATAACCCGGCGGACATTATTTCACGAGGAATGAGTCCAGCACAGCTTCAATACGAGTCTCGATGGTTTCACGGACCGAAAGTGTTGATGTTGGACAACCAGTACTGGCCCACTTCGGCACAGATCGACGAGGGCAGTCTCGACCAGGCCGAATTAGAGGAGAAAGCGATTGTCGCGGCCGTTCCGCTGTTTCCCCTAGTGAGAACTTCGGACTTCGTTCGTCGCTGGTGGATCTAGTTCGGCTAACTGTTCACATTCGACGGTTCAAGTGGAAATCGTCGCCGGCAAATCGGTCCTGTCGAAAAGTAGGCTGCATCACATCCCAGGAGTACGACGACGCAGTAAAGGAGCTGGTGAAGCTATCGTAGCGGGAAAGCTTCTACAGGAATTCGCAGACATCGCTCGACACGGGCAGGTACAGGAGTCCTCTAGAATTGCGAACCTCAATCCCCAATTAGTTGAAGGCGTATTGTGCGTTGGCGGCCGGCTGAAGAACGCGGCTGTTTCGGATGACAGGAAGCATCCGTACATACTCGACCATCGGCATACCTTCACCAGCAAATACTTCCACGCCGGTCAACAGCAGATCGTCACGGCAGTCCGAGAGCGATTCTGGCCAACGAGCGCCAGGAATCTAGCAAGGCGGTTGTCCACGAGTGCGTGCGGCACTTTCGTGCGAAACCGAAAATTCAGGAGCAACTGATGGCCGATCTACCCCCCGAGCGAGTCAGACCATGCTTTCCGTTCCAGAAAGTCGGCGTCGATTACTGCGGTCCGTTCCACGTGGTGTACCCGCAGCGTCGAGCTCGACCGATCAAATGCTTCGTAGCAGTCTACGTGTGCCTAGTTACCAAAGCGGTGCATTTGGAGCAAGCGGTCGATCTGTCGACGAAGGCATTTCTCGTAACGTTACATCGCTTTACTGCGCGTCTTGGCAAACCATCGTTGATAATGTGCGACAACGGGACGAACTTCGTCGGCGCTCGACGAAAGCTGGATGAGCTAGCCCAGCTGTTCGCAAGACATCAGTTCATGGATGCAGTGCTACGACAGGCGATAGAGGACAGGATCGAGTTCCGGTTCATTCCAGCCCGCTCACCAAACTTCGGAGGACTGTGGGAATCAGCGGTGAAGTCGTTCAAGACCGTGTTCAAGACCCTGTTCAAACGAACGATTTACACCCGCAGCCTGGAATACGACAGGAATATGACAGTGCGGGCACAGGCAGAGGCAATCTTGAATTCAAGACCGCTGACCCCGATCAACAACGATCCGGACGACTTCGAGGCTCTCACCCCTGGACACTTCTTGATCCAGCGGTCGCTGACGGCCATCCCGGGACCCGATCTTGGTGGAATTCCGGAGAACATACTTTCGGCTTGGGAAAGAATGACGGAGTTCACCCAGAGGTTGTGGAAGAAATGGTCGGAGCAGTATCTGTCCAACCTCCACAATCGAACGAAATGGACGAAGCAGAGGGACAACATAGCTGTTGGCACTATGGTTGTTTTGAAGGAGGAGAATTTGCCACTCTTGAAATGGCAGTTGGCACGGGTGACCGAGGTCCACCCTGGGTCTGACGGGAACATTAGAGTTGTGACCGTGCGGACCAAAGACGGCAGTTATCAGCGAGCGATCTCCAAGATCTGCGTGCTGCCAATCAGAGACAATTTTCAATCTGGCGAAGGGGAGAACTGGGACTCCTCCAACAGCGGAGGTCGAAAAGACCTCCGCAACCCCAGTTAAGTTATGTATTTGTTAAACTTTCGAAAAAGTAATCTCCTCATTTTTCCTCAGACATGCCTCCCTGCCGTTTGGTGCAGCCAAACTTACGACACTCAAGTTAAATTTGAGTTGTCTTCCGTCCATTTTCGTCAAAATTGAGGTAATATGTGTCGTGTACGTTGGTGGTTGTTGCATGTGCATCGTTGCATCCCGTCCAGTTTTTTCGTCAGTCTAGCAAATGGCTAGAAGTGGTAGTATTTCGTCATGTCCTGATACTAAAGTCCCAAAAACGTTTGATGTTCCGAGGTATGAGTCTACCGTTGCGTTTGGAGGAAGAAGTACGCAATTCAACCTCCCGGATTCCCACCACGATTTCCCACGGGTATGGCCAATCTGTGAAGATCGTCCGGAATCAA
Organism: Aedes albopictus; assembly: GCF_035046485.1. Classification (NCBI taxonomy): domain Eukaryota; kingdom Metazoa; phylum Arthropoda; class Insecta; order Diptera; family Culicidae; genus Aedes; species Aedes albopictus. The sequence goes on from NC_085137.1 coordinate 266,625,570, forward strand.
GGATCCGTCAAAATCACCATGGACAGTTGCGAAGCCAGCGAGCATCAACGTCATCAAGGATCAGGACAAACCGAATCTACCATCGTTGTCTTCAGAAAGACCGTCGGCGCCACACGGGCGTCCAACGGAGGCCTGAGGGCCTCCGTCCAGGCAAGTCATTGTTATATTCATCATTACATTTCAAAAAGCACCCTCTCATCTTATTTAGAGACCACCATCGTCACCCGAGGCACAGATTGCCTCAACATCCGTCCAATCCCAGAGTCAAAAGTTCGAGTCGAAGTCCACCGAGTCAAGCACATCAATATCGTCGTCCAAGTTCAAGTCGTCCGTAATTTCTTCGAAGGCGGCGCTAGTCGTCTACGCAGCCAAACGTCCGAGATCAGGTCGTCAGCAATTCCTTCGAAGGTTACAATCAAGTCGCCCAAGTCAGTCAAGTTGTGATCAGTAGCAAGAATCATCAGGGGTCGTCCAAGAAGCCGTAATCGTCGTAGTCCAGTCACCACTCATCGAATGTCGAAGTCGCTGCAATGCACCGAGGCCCGAAACATTAATCAACGTCAGGAAAAATACAGTCCACACATCGCCAACCACCCACCCACCCCATGGAACACATCTGTAGTCAACACGTCCTGGCAGACACCTACTCACCGTACCGAACAGTCTCCAGTGCAGAAATTTGTCTGCCAGGTAAGTTGTTCCGGTTTTACAAAAATTACTCCACGATATTACATCCACCTTTCCATCCAACTTATTTTTTCACCGAGGATTATTGACGAATAACAACATCGAGCAACAACAACACTCCTATGAAGAGCAACAGGCAGCCGACAGTCCATCGGTGCCAAGTATATAGGCCAAGGTCATCCCGTTGGCTCATCGTCGTCGTCAGCAGTAGCAGCAGTACATAGTATATAAGGAACAATTTTGGATTTCTATATTGAATTTTGTAAACATACATTAGTTAGAGCAGGAGAGTTTGAAATCGAAGATATTTCAAGGCGGCCGGCTATGGTCAAGCAAGGGATAAATTGAGTGACCAGATATGTTCCACAATCGCCGAACTGTTAGTCATCTCTCTTTGCCACACGTTGTGTCTTGGCCCGTTTTCATTCTAGGCAACGATCGGGCCGAGCAGGTAGTAATTCGATAGGCTTTACATACGATCGCCTCTCGATCGCCACCACCGGTCAGCTGTTTATTGTAAATAGATAAATCAGAAGTAAATATACCGCCGCGAAGACAAGAGGTCTATCGTGTTTCTGTTCGCGCAATAAATTAGTTTCGATTACAGTCCGCCGCGAGTTTTTAACTAAGTGTCCGAAAACAGTTCTTGTGACGCGCGAACAGATTCATTTATGCGTTTTTTTATTTGTTTGTGGAACTTTTGTTATTTATTACTGCTTACACCCCTGTTTCTTCACTGGGACTTTTCGAATTATTTATGGGAAATTTATTTATTTATTATGGAACGTTTAATTGTCTGCCATTCCAATACAACTGCTGGAAAGCTTCCTATCCAACTATCTGGTAAATTTAAATAGGAGTTTCTAAGGCAGTATCCTTCAAAGTGGTCCAGAACGCGAGATATATGACGTTCAGACTAAACTGGTAGCTCCTAACGACACAAGCGCCACGCAGTGAGTGATTCTCGAACTAAATTGTTTCCTATGTGAAAGCTCTTAGTCGTTTAAGCAATTTTGCGGAAGGCAGTATCCTTATAAGTGGCCCAGAGCACAAGATATACGAAGTTCAGACTGAACTAGAAACTCATAAGAACACTGGCGCCACACTATGAGTGATTTTCGATCTAAATTGTTTCCTTTGTGAAAGATATTAGTCGTCTGAGCAACTTTGATAGCTTTTAGTCGTCTGAGCAACTTTGCAGAAGACAGTATCCTTCTAAGTGGTTCAGAAAGCGAGATATATGAAGTTCAGATTAAACTGGTAGCTCCTAAGAAAACTAGCGCTACGCAGTGAGGGATTCTCGAACTAAATTGTTTTCTATGCGAAAGCTCTTAGACTTCTGTGCAACTTTGCCGAAGACAGTATCCTTCTAAGTAGCCCAGTAAACATTTTGGTCTGTATAATTTGTGTTATACACTACTATATAAGAACCTTTTTAATCGTATAAACTGCACAAAACTGCCATATACGTACCAAAGTGGAGGCCATATACATACTTCTGATGACATTCCGCGATTTCATGTGATCATCATTACGATGTCCCAAATAATCGACCGAAAGAATAAAATACGACTCCGGGTGATATGTATTACGATGTCCGAAATTAGCTATAAAAAAAGTTGACACCTAGCCTAGAACACGGCACCTCGAGATTGTGAATCTAAGCCCATATCATTGTACTAACTGATCTGCCTTGAGAAGAGCGCAAATTTTGGCCAATATAAACTTAAGCTTTCTAAACCACCCATGAACTATGCCTTTGCCAGTCTTCCTACATAAATGCTGATATGAGGATTGGGCTGCATTTTTTTCTAGGTCATTGCGATTCCATTTATACAGGGGATAGACAAAATGATCGGGACAGGCAAAATTGTCACTTTTCAAAAAATGTCCCATTAGCTGTAACTTTCCGAAAAGTGCATCAAATATTCTCAAATTTTGACTGTAAGTTGATCCACTAGTTGTGTATCAGTGGACAGAATTTGGAAATGATCGGACAATTCTGCACGAAGTTATAATCATTTTAGAAAAAAGGTAGAACTATCCGATAGCCAAATTTGAGCTGTTATATCTCCGGATTCAATGAACCGAATGCAATGAAAATTTGTTCATTTATGACTTATATAATTAGCTCTGAAAAACGTTTGACTGAACTTGAAATTATTAACAAGAGAAAAAGTTATAGCGATTTCATTGATTTTATGATTTTTAAGTAAATTGATCTATTTTTAATATGCATCCCATTACTTTTTCAATGAATTGCCGCCTATGTTGTTATTTTCTTTCAAAACAAATCTGTATTCAAGACAATCAGAGGGAATTTAAATGAACTATTATGAGCATCTTGAATTTTGAAACGATGTTGAAATTTTGGATAATTTAGTGTTTTATTAGAAAAATAATCTAATCGTTATAACTTTCTTCAGTATTAAGAATTTTAAGTTATGCCAGAAGTTTTTCAAAGCTCATTATATAAGTCATAAATGGTTAAAATTTCATTGCATTCGGTTCATTGAATCCGGAGATATAACAGCTCAAAGTTGGCTATCGTATAATTATACCTTTTTTCTAGAATCTTTATAACTTCGTGCAAAATAGTTCGATCTTTTCCAAATTTTGTCCACTGATACACAAATAGTTGATCTACTTACAGTCAAAATTTGAGAATATTTGATGCATTTTTCGAAAAGTTACAGCTATTTGAAATTTTTTTGAGAAGGGAAAATTTTGCCTGTCCCGATTATTTTGTCTATCCCCTGTAGCAATGCTGCACTGATATATAGCATACCTAACGATGAGTTGTCAATTTATATACAACTCGTAGCGAGTTGGATTTGCACTCATAACGACATGTTTTGTTTACAACATTAGTCCCGCATCGAGTGTACGTTTCGACGACGTCGTTGTCGTCGTCGTCGTCGTCGTCGTCGTCGTCGTCGTCGTCGTCGTCGTCGTCGTCGTCGTCGTCATCGTCATCGCGGGAAAAATATACTGCTCATGTAGGAATAATTGTGAGGCAAATGTCTTCATTCGGTAACTATGAACACTCCCAAAGATTGCCCGAATACCTATCATTTTTGGTAGACAGAATGTTGCCAGTCCCAAAACATAATCAGCGGCCAGGCGATGATGAGCAAGGCAAGTGGGATGCTTTTTTTCATTTTGCATCCAACACCACTCAATCACCTCGTCGCGGTGCCGAAATTCATTAAGTCGTTACGATTTCCAACCAAACCTTACTAACATTATATATGACTTGTAAGTGTAGGCAAACAGTGGCGACTTCAATTAGTGGTATTTATGACTTGCTCAATATTCTATTCTATTCTATTCTAGTGCTTGCACAGCCAGTATTGAAAAGCATCCTGGAAATATCAAAATTTCTTCTGATATTTTCTTGTCAGCATTAATATTTTCAGCATGCCATAGACGTGACACAAATATTAAAATGGCCAGGCCCACTGTGCAGACTAATGGGTTGGAAGATAGTTCAAAAATTCAAGGCAATCAGGTTATCCACTTATGAATAACATGATTGACAAACTTTTTTGAACTGAATAAAGGAAGAAACGGGGGCAACCGTACCAACCGCTTCGTTTTAGGGGAATGGTGTTTAAACATAGAATCGTTGGGAGTGGTAATGCTAAGATGGTTAATACACACTCCGGTTTAGTTGGCACCTCTTCTCCTGGGATGGGGCACAGGTATTTGTCCATGTGTCCTGGCATAGAAGCCTAGGCTTAAGCGCCATTACTCGCTCTCTGAAACGAGAAAAAAGGTATTATGATCCCTTCCACGAATCTACAGTAAAATAAGCCCATACAGTAAACACATCAAAATACGAAATTTTTACAAATATGCCATTCTATCAGAAATATTTGAAATGATAATTTCCGAAAGTCATGGCATAATTAAATTACCCGGATAGCTCCTGAAACAAAACGTATGTCAAATTGACATAAAATAGAGTCAGCTGTTTTAAAGTTGCAGATACTTTTGCATTATGTACCCCGGAATCCGTATGACGTAAAAGTTTATCTGTGATAAAATACCCTTTTTGAGAGTTTACTATGCTGCTCCCACTCACATAACAGTCCCATTTGTAAAAAGTAGGAATTGAGAAAAAGGCATTCAAAGTTTGAAAATTCGTTTTCATGTAAAACTTTGACAAATAGTCATAATTTGAAAAATGTTTCAACCATCTCGAGACTTTCACAGTTTGCCTAGCACCTCAATACATAGCAATGAAAAATATTACGTTCACTACGAAATTGTTCAATTTTCTGTTATAGGGTACAGAAATCCATTATGGGACTGTTAAGCGAGTACTTTCAATATGGGACGCTCAAGATTTGGTATTTTTCCCACTTTGACATAAAAATCCGCAATTCCAATTACCTATGGGTTTTGAAATAACATTGAAAATTATGGCTATTAATTACGTTAACTCAAAAACGCTGAAAAATCAAATGGGACTGATATGCGAGTGGGATAAATTAGTTCATTGAGAACGTGGACTGAACGGAATATATTTGGGATTAACAAGGGCGTAGCCAGAGGGGGGCAGGGGGGGGGCTGGGGGGGGGGGCCGTGCCCCCCCCCCCCCTGACCGAGCAACTATATTCTAACTTAACCGAAAAACTTAGATGATCAGAGCTGTTTTTGACTAGTAAATATAAAATTCTCCTGCATCTTCGTATTTTTTTAATATATGCAGGAATTCCTTCGGAAATTCTTAGAGGAATATCTTCGAAAATTCCTGAGGGTATTCCTTTGGAAATACCTGGAGGAATTCCTTTGGAAATTCCTGAAGGAAATCCATCCAACATTCCTGGAGGAATCCCTTCGCAAATTCCTGGAAGAATTCCATTGGAAATTCCTTCGGAAATTCCTTGGGCAGTTCCTTGGGAAAATCTTGGATGAATACCTTCGGAGATTCCTGGAAGAATTCTTTCAGAAATCCATAGAGAAATTCGTGAGGAAATCCTTAGGTGAATTCCTTTCGAAATTCCTGGACAAAATAATTCCAAACATCCTGGAGGAATGCTTTGGGAAATTCCTTCGGAAATTGCTACACGAATGTCATTGAAAATCCTGGAGGAATTCCTTCGGAAAGTCGTGGAAGATTTTTGTTCCGACTACCGTCGGAAGTTGGACCACTACCACTACCACAATTTTCTAAAGTAAAACCCAAACTCGAGCCAGCGCACCAACGATAATGGTGGAGTATCATTTCACCACCACTACACCTCAAGCAACCGCATCAGCGGCGGCGAGAGTGAGTCTCTACCGAAGCGTCGAACCGATCGGCCGCGCGCGCACCCGACAGCAGCAGAAGTGCAAAAGAAGAATTTGTAATAGAGAGAAAGAAGAGTAAAATAAATGTAGTGCTAAGAATGTAGTCGTCAGTGTCCTGATCACCTTTTTCCACCGAAGAATTGGCCCTTGCCAAGTTCTCTCCCGTGAAGTGATTCTTCCCCTGTTGGCCCTTGCCAGACCAGGTTGTGTCCGCCATTTTTCGACCTCCGATTCCCAGAGGATTGGCCCTTGCCAGTCCTTGCTCCTCTCGCGAGTGTTTCCCCCAAAAAGTAAAGTGATACAGTCCGCTGCAGTTCGAATCACCCTGCTGGGCGCGAACAATTTTTTTCGGAAATACTTTTGGATATTTTTTATAAATTCTTGCAGGAATTCCTTCGGAAATTCCTAGCGGAATTCGTGGAGGAATTCTTTCGGAAATTCCAGGAGGAATTCCTTCGGAAATTCCAGGAGGAATTCATTCGGAAATTCCTGGAGGAATTGTTTCAGAAATTTCGGGAGGAATTCCTTCGGAAATTGCTGGACGAATTCCTTTGGAATTCCAGGAGGAATTCCTGGAGGAATTCATTCGGAAATTCCGGGAGGAATTCTTTTGAAATTGCTGGACGAATTTCATTGGAAATTCCAGGAGGAATTCCTTTGAAAATTCCTGCAATAATTTCTTCGGCAATTACTGGAGGAATTCCTTCGGAAATTGCTGGACGAATTCTTTTGGAAATTCCTGAAGGAATTCCTAGATTTTTTTTTGGAAATTCCTGGAGGAATACCGTCGGAAATTCCTAGCAGAATTCCTTCGGAAAATCCTGAAGAAATTCTCTCGGAAATTCCGGGAGGAATTCCTTCAAAAAATTCCTGGAGGAATTCTTTCAGAAATTTCGGGAGGAATTCCTTCGGAAATTGCTGGACGAATTCCTTAGGAGATTCCCGGAGGAATTCATTCGGAAATTCCAGGAGAAATTCCTTTAGGAATTCCTGGAGGAATTCTTTACGAAATTCCTGAAGGAATTCCATCGGAAACTGCTGGACGAATTCCATCGGAAATTGCTGGACGAATTCCATTGGAAATTCCTGGACGAATTCCTTCCAATATTCTTGGAGGAATCCCTTCGCAAAATCCTGGAAGAATTCTTTCGGAAATTTATGGAGAAAGTCCATCGGAAATTCCTTGGCGAGATCCTTCGAAAAATCTTGGATGAATACTTTCGGAAATTTCTGGAGGAATTCTTTCAGAAATTCCGGGAGGAATTCCTTCGGAAATTGCTAGACGAATTCCTTTGAAGATTCCTGGAGGAATTCATTCGGAAATTCCAGAAGGAATTTCTTCAAGAATTCCTGGAGGAATTCTTTCGGAAATTCCGGGAGGAATTGCTTCGGAAATTCCTGAAGCAATTCCTTCAAAAAATCCTGGAGGAATTCCGTAAAAAAATCCAGAACGAATTCCTTCCAAAATTCTTGGAGGAATCCCTTCGCAAATTCCTGGAAGAATTCCTTCGGAAATTTCTGAAGGAATTCCTTCGGAAATTCCGTAAGGAATTCGTTCGGAAATTTCTGGAGGAATTCCTTCGGAAATTCCTTGGGGAGTTCCCTCGAAAAATCTTGGATGAATACCTCCGGAAATTTCTGGAGGAATACTTTCAGAAATCTATAGAGAAAATCCTGAGAAAATCCTTGGATGAATTCCTTAGGACAATGCTGAAAAAAAAAAATCATTCTAAACTTTTTAGAGGAATGCTTTTTATGATTCCTGGAGGAATTTCTTCAGAAATTACTGGACGAATTCCTTTGGAAATTCCAGGAGGAATTCCTCCGAAAATTGCTGGAATAATTTCTTTGGAAATTACTGGAAGAATTCCTTCGAAAATTCCTGGAAGTATTCCTTCGGGAATTCCTGGAGGAATTTCTTCAGAAATTCCTGGAGGTATTACTTCGGAAATTTCTGGAGAAATTTTTTCGTAAAGTCTTTTTGGATTTTATTTTTGGAAATTCTAAGAGGAATTCCCTCGAAAATTCATGGAGGAATTTCTTTACAAATTCCGTTAGGAATTACTTCAAAAAATTCCTGGAGGAATTCTTTCGGAAATTCCGGGAGGAATTCCTTCGGAAATTGCTGGACGAATTCGTTTGAAGATTCATGGAGGAATTCCTTTGGAAATTCCTGCAGGAATTCTTTCGGAAATTCCTGAAGAAATCCCTCCGGAATCTCTTGGATGCATTCCTTCTGAAATTCGTGGAGCAATTATTTCGGAAATTCCTGGAGGAATTTCTTCGGAAATTCTTGGAGGAATTTCTTTAACAATTCCCGGAGGAATTCCATTGGAAATTCCTGGAGGAATTCCTTTGGAAATTCTTTCGGAAATTCCTGGAGAAACTCTTTTGGAAATTTCCGCAGGATTTTTTTTTTTTGGGAATTCCAGGAAGAATTCCTTCAGAAATTCCAGGAGAAATTCCTATGTAAATTTCCAAAGGAATTTCTCCATGAATTTCCGATGAAATTCCACCAGGAATTTTGCGAAGGAATATCTTCAGGATTATCCGAATGAATTCCTCCATGTATTTCCGAGAGAATGCCTCCAGGAATTTCCGTGGCAATTCCTCCAGGAATTTCCGAGGAAAATCCTCGAGGAACTTTCGAAGAAATTCCTCCAGGAAATTTCGGAAAAATTTCTCCACAAATTTCTGGAGGAATTACTCCAGGAGATTCCGAAGGAATTCTTCCAGGAATTTCCAAGGGAATTTCTTTTGGAATTTTCAAAGGATTTCCTCCTGGAATTTCCGAAGGAATTCCTTCATGAATGTCCGAAGAAATCCCTCCACGAATTTTCGAAGGAATTCCTCCAGGAATTTTCCCAAGGAATTTCTAAAGGAATTTCCGAAGGAATGCCTCCATGAATTTCCGAAGGAATTCCTCTAGAAATTTTCCGACGGAATTCCTCTAAATTTCCGAAGAAATTTCTCGAGGAATTTCCGGAGGAATTCCTCCAAGAATTTCCGAAGGAATTCTTCTAGGAATTTTCAAAGGAATTCCTTTTGGAATTTTTAAAGGATGTCCTCCTGGAATTTCCGAAGGAATTCCTCCAAGAATGTCCGAAGGAATTCCTCCATGAATTTCCGAATGAATTCTTCCAGGAATTTTGCGAAGGAAGTTCTAAAGAATTTTCCGAAGGAATTCCTACATGAATTTCCAAAGGAATTCCTCCAGAAATTTTCCGACGGAATTCCTCCACGAATGTCCGAAGAAATTCCTCGAGGAATTTCCGGAGGAATTCCTCCAGGAAATACCGAAGGATTTCCTCCATGAATTTCCGATGGAATTCCTCCAAGAATTTTGCGAAGGAAATCCTGAAGCATTTTCCGAAGGAGTTCCTCCATGAAACTCCGAAGGAATTGTTCCAGAAATTTTCCGAAAGAATTCATTCACGAATTTCTGAAGAAATTCCTCCACGAATTTTCAAAGGAATTCCTCCAGGAATTCCATGAGAAATTCCTCCATGAATTTCCGGATGAATTTCTTCAGAAATATCCGGAGGAAATCCTCCAAGAATTTCCGAAGGAAATCCTCCAGGAATTTTCAAAGAAATTCTTTCTGCAATTTCCGAAGGAATTCCTTCTGGAATTTCCGAAAGAATTCCTTCAGGAATTTCCGAAAGATATCTTCCAGCAGTTTCCGAAGGAAATCCTCCTGCAATTTCCGAGGGAATTCCTGCAGTAATTTCCGGTGGAATTCCTCCAGGGATTTTCAACGGAATTTCACCTGGAATTTTCAAAGAATTTCCTGCCGGAATTTCCGAAGGAATTCTTTCATGAATGTCCAAAGGAATTCCACCAGGAATTTTCGAAAGAAATCCTTCACGAATTTCCGAAGGAGTTCCTCCATAAATTTCAGAAGGAATTCCTCTAGGACTTTTGCGAAGGAATCGCTCAAGGATTTTCTGAAGAAATTCCTCCATGAATTTCCGAAGGAATTCCTCCAGAAATTTCAGGAAGGAATTTCTCCAGGTATTCCCGAAGGAATTACTCTAGAAATTTCAGAAGAAATTCCTCCAGGAAATCCCGAAGGAAATCCTTCACGAATTCTTGAAGGAATTCTTCCAAGAATTTCCGAGGGAATTCCTCCATGAGTTTCCGGAGGAGTTTGTCTAGGAATTTCCGTAGGAATTCCTCCAGGAATTTTCAAAGGAATTTCTCCTGGAATTTTCAAAGGAATTTCTCCTGAATTTCCGAAGGAACTCCTCTACGAATTTCCAAAGAAATTTCTTATGGATTTGCCTTGAAATACCTCCAAAAGTATCCGAATGAATTCCTCCAAAAATTTTTGACGGTTGTCTTCAAAAAATTTTCTTAGGATTTTCTCACATAATCTCCAAACGTGTTTCTGGAGGAATGTTTGAATAAGTTTCTCAAGTTTTCGTAGGAGTTCCGCAATACATTTTTGAAGGAATTTCTTGAGGAATTTCCGAAGAAACTTCTCAAGGATCTTTCGCTGGAATTCCTTGAGGAATTTCGTAAAGATTTATAAAAAAAACGAAAAAAATCCTCAACGAACTTATCAAACAATTTCTCACGAAATTTCCGAAGGTATTCCATAAGACATTTCAGACATATGTCAAAGAAAAATCCAAACGAACTCCTTTAACAATTTCCGAATTTTCCTTATCAAGGCATTTTTGAAGGAATTCTTCAAAGAATTTCCGAATGAGTTCCTCTAGGAAATAAAAAATCACAAAAAGCATTTATTCAGGAATTTCCGAAATATTTTTTTAAGGAAGTTTTGAAATATTTTTCAAGAAATTCCTTATGGAATTTCAGAAGGGATATCTCATGAGACTTTGAGTGGATTTTTTTTTCAATATTTTCGAAAGAATTGCTTCAGGAATTTGGGAAGGAATCCTCACAGAAATTTCCAGATGAGTTCCTCCAAGAATTTTCGAAGGTATTCCTCAAGGAATTTTCGGAAGAATTCCGCACGAAAACGCCGAAGGAGTTCCTCAAGGAATATTCTAAATCTATTTCAAAGAAATTCCTCAAGGAATTCCCGAAGAATCTTCTAAAGGAAATCGTAGAAGAACTCTCGAAGGAATGTCTTATGGAATTTCTCAAGGAGCTTTAGAAATAAAGGAATTCCTCAAGAAATTCCTGAAGAATTTGTCAAGGAATTTCCGGTGGAATTCCTCAAGGATTTTCGAAATAAATTCCTGAAATTATTTTTTAATTGATTCCTTTAAAAATTTCCGAATGCATTCCTCTAGCAACTTCCACAGATATTCCTCCAGGAATTCCCGAAGGAATTCCTTTAGAAATTTTCAAAGATTTTTTTTCAGTAATTCCGAAGGAATTCATTAAAGGATTTTTCGAAGAAATTTCTCCAAAAATTTCTTAGGGTATTCCTCAAGGAGAGGAATCTTAATTTGATTCGAATTTTTGAAAGAATTCCCGGAGAAAATCTTAAAGTATTTTCTGGAGCTTCTCAAACGGATTTCTGGTTGAATTAAGAATGATATTTGTAAAGAATTACTGGGGAAATTTGAAAAAGAATGCAAATTTCTCAAGGTATTCCCAACGGAATTACTGCAAGTTTTCCAATGGTAATTTCTGCTGGAATATCTACATTAAAATAACCTAGAAAAATATTAAAGAAATTTCTGGAGAAACTGCTGGATAAATTCAAATTCATGATGGCATTTGTTAAGAAAATCCTGAAGCATAATCTTGAGGAATTCCTCAGGATTATAATCATATATGATTCTTCCATTGAACCATTCCTGTTAATCACCCATATTTCATACTTCACTTTTATTTTTTTTTAAATGATGAAGTATATGAACTCCTTGTTACTGCAAAGTGGTTTTCAGTGTAAGGGTGCTCGCCCCCCCTGGCCGAAAAGCTGGCTACGCCCTTGGGGATTAAATGTTTTAACCTTTAGTGAATTTCAGTCTTATAATACAATGTTAAATGAAAAGAAAAATATGGAATTCTCTCACCGGATTTCTGCCGTGCAATATTTTCAATCTACCAGCTAGTAGACTGCTGCTCAGACATAATAGATGTGCTCCGCTGCATCTTTGAAATTATCCTTTTCACTACGAAAGGATTCGTATATTTCTCGTTAGAGCATGTGCATCCTCCTGCAATTTCGGAATTCCTCACTGACAAGCAACTCAGGTAAGCTCCATCCATCGTCATGCAATCCACAGTCTATCATGTGAAATTATAAATACTGCTTGTTAATATCGATCCCACCTGCTCAATTAAACTGACACTCCATAACTTAATTTCAAAATTTGAAAGGCTTTCTACTCGGCAGGAGAAATTCAACCGGTCAATCCAAATAACTTCTGTAAGCCATACACAACTTCTCACTGAGATTCGATTAATTCATGCACTGTTTTCTTCATTTGTGATTCATTCTACACTCAAGTATTTACAAATATTTCACAAAAATTTATCGTTTTCTTGAATTATGAGTTGAATTCTGAAAAACAAGGCGAATCAAAGTTTCTCAGACACGAAATCGCTTGGCCACTGGGCCGCCATCAGCCGAAACTCTGTTAAATGTTGATGGTTAGCTTAGCGAATCGGTATTTATGACTTGCTCAATACACAACAAACTTACTCCAAAACAAATCGCAGCAGCGATTTACATACAATTGGGCTTAACATTTTTTATAACACGATTCAACGGTTTTTACGATTTTGATTTTTGACCGCGAGATATACGATTTTGAATGCACTTCCCATTACGATCTGTGGTTTACTGGGAGTCTAGAGCACAAGATTCACGACGTTCAGACTAAACTGGAAGCTCATAAGAACACTAGCGTCATACTGTGAGTGATTTTCGAACTAAGTTGTTTCCAATGTGGAAGCTCTTAGTCGTCTGAGCAACTTTGCCGAAGACAGTTTCCTTCTAAGTGGTCCAGATCACAAGATATACGACGTTCAGACTGAACTAGAGGCTCACAAGAACACTAGCGCCACGCAGTGAGTGATTCTCGAACTTAACTCTTTCCTTTGTGAACGCTCTTAGTCTTCTGGCTCTGCTGGTCCTCTTCAGAAATTCCACACATCCGGAAGCAACTCTGTTCAAGCGATATGGCACCGCTTCCAAAGTGTCCCAACCCAGCTAGAAGTGCCTCGGGCACATCAGGAACGATGATAGTAAGTTCCTGATTATGGTATACTGGTCATGCTTAGTAATTGGTAAAAGAGATGGTACACGCTAAGGTAACTATGCACAAGTGAGCTGATGGCGACGGCATTCTATCCTCTTAGTAAGGTCGGGTGACACTGACTTGAAACGGCGGAAAGGCTAATGTCGACGCTGTCTTCCGCCCCATAAAACCGTGGCCTTAAAGTACGTTTCTGATCTGTGCCCAGCTTAGACAACTATCTGGGTGGAAGTAGGTTCAGATGAACACTCCTGATTAGCGCTGATCCGGCTCTGAGCTCAGTCCCCATAAGGGCCTGGGCCAACCCTCGGGTGGCCTCCCTGCTTGCATAGATAACCACCAGGATCCTTGGCGACTACTTCATTTACAGTGAGGGATAGCGGCTCTAAGGGGGACCCAACAGACATGACTTCGAAATTCAACAACTGTAACAACGTGGTCGAGTGTGGAGTAACTGAGGGAGCGGCATTGAACCCGTTCGCGCGTGGAGGCTTGGCTAGATCACCACTCCGAGGGGCTGGTGCACCCACCAGCGAACCAGCGGCAGGAAGTTCAAGTGGAGCAAGTGGTGCACGAAGCGGTACAGCGCCGACGGAGGAAGCACAGATGACCGGTGCGGACCTCACGCGGGCGCTGAACCGCAACAGGAGCGGGCTACCAAAGATGTTGGTAGTTGCCGAACAGCTGGATGAGCTGATCGGCTACACGAGCGGCATGGGCGAAACTACGGATTATTGTCAGGGGTTGCACCACAAACAAATCTTCATTAGTTCATCCATCCATAATTCACCGCTCCATATCTCACAGCAATTCATTAAAATTCTAGGCACCCCCGGCACCCCCAGTAGTTTCGCCTATGACGAGCGGGCGGACAACCATCAGCAAGGATCTGAAACAGGGCTTGCTGAAGCTCCGCAAATCACTGGCTCTGGCCAAGAAGGAGTACGACCTCCTGATGGAAGAGCGAAGTGCTGCTGATGCGAGCAGGGAAGAGCGGTCCACCCAAACGGACAACTTCCTCCTTGCTGAGCCTTCTGAACCTGATGAGGAGACGCGGCCCAAGAAGCGTCCGGCAGAGTCGGGTGCAAAGCCGCAGAAAGAGAAGGTGAATACTAGCGTAGGTAATCAGGCTGCTAAGCCGGTTGCGAAGCGCGCAAGGGGCAGGGAACCCGAGCAAAGGCGGATAACTAAGTGATATCACTTTGATAATAAACTACGTTATCTGTGTTATCATATTGTTATTTTTGTTATCATTTTTTCCAATTGATGATAATCAGATGATAACAAATTTAGTTATCAATAATTTTAGTCTATCGCGATACCATAAAAATACTAAATGATAACAAAATATGTTATCAGTTTCCAAACGCACATTTCAAACCTTTCCCAAAACTGAGGGTCTGGTGGACCTCGAATCTAAAAATAGATTCCGCTTTTCATCTTCAATGCGACAGCAGTACGAAAGCGTAGCCTTCAACCACTTTCCCTATCACTGAGTCCCGTTGGTACAGGGGTATCAGCTGTGACCGGTAATCACTCGATCAGGGTTCGAGACCCACTGGACGCAATAGTTGAAAACATACATTATAATTATAAGAAACTTTTTTCAACTGCTAACTATATCGGTAAAGTAGATTTTTACTATTTTGGTCGGTAAAATAGCTCTGAATGATAACTTATTGATAACAAAACCTGTTATCAATCAACTATATTGTATCATGTTGATAACAAAATGTAATATAGTACAAAACACTGTATAACACAATTAGTTATCAACTTGAACTCAATGATAACTTAATTTCTTATCATTTTGGTATTCGTGGAGTAAATTTGAGTTATCATTTTTGTTATGTTGGCTCTTAATTCAACCTAAATGATAACAAACTCTATTATCAAACAAATGATAACCAGGTAACAGAACTTGTTATCATTTTGTTATCCGCCTTTGCTCGGGAAACCAAGCCCCAGCAAGCCAGCCAGAGGAAGAACGGAGGCCAACCGGACCAAGGGAAGGAGAACCCTTGGATTACGGTAGGAAAAAAGAAGAAGGTGAGAACTACGAAACCAGCCCGCAAACGAGCGAGAAGTGACGCGCTGGTCTTCAAAACCGAGGCAGACACATACGCCGAGGTGCTGAAGGCCATGCGAGGCGAGAATCGTCTCTCACCGTTGGGCGCGGATGTAAAAAACATCCGGCGCACCAGGACGGGAGAGATGATGCTAGTGCTGAAGAAGGAAGCAGCCAATAAAGGTACTTCCTACAAAGCACTAGCCTAAGAGGTACTTGGCGAAAAGGTGCAGGTAAGAGCCCTAACGGCGGAGGCAACTCTCCAGTGTAAAAACCTGGACGAGATTACCGACGCAGAGGAGCTTGCAGCCGCACTCAAACAGCAGTGTGAGATAGATGTACCAAGTGCATCGATCCGCCTGCGTAAGGGTCCGGCTGGCACGCAGATTGCCGCGCTCAAACTCCCCGTAGGGGATGCGAATAAGGCGATTTCAGTCGGGAAGATCAAGGTAGCTTGGTCAGTGTGCCCGCTCAGCGTATACGAGCCGCCAGTGGCGTGCTTCAAGTGCTTTGAGCAAGGGCATAAGTCCTGGGCATGCAAAGGCCCAGACCGGAGTAAACTCTGCAGGAAGTGTGGAGTAGAAGGCCATATCGCCAGGGAGTGCAACTCTGCACCAAAATGCCTGATTTGCACGGCGAACAAGGGCCACACGACGGGCGGGCCTAAATGTCCAGGCACGCGAGGAGGTTGAAGTTCCAAACGATAATGCAGGTTACACAACTAAACCTAAACCACTGTGAAGCTGCACAACAGTTGCTTTTTCAGTCAGTCTCGGGGTCAAGTACAGACATCGCACTACTATCGGACCCATACCGCATCCCTCCCGATAACGGAAACTGGGTAGCGGATAAGGCCAAGCTAGCGGCGATCTGTACAACCGGTCGTTTTCCGGTCCAGGAAATAGTTTCCACGTCGCACGAGGGCTTCGCAATAGCGAAGATCAACGGGGTATACTACTGCAGTTGTTATGCCCCTCCCAGGTGGACGATAGACCAGTTCTCGTCCATGCTGGAATCGTTAACAAGCGCAATGGTGGGATTGAGTCCCGTGGTCATCGGTGGAGACTTCAACGCCTGGGCGATTGAGTGGGGTAGCCGCTTGACTAACGCGAGAGGTTGGGCCTTACTCGAAGCTATGGCTAGACTAAACGTGGATGTCGCGAACGTAGGCGACAAAAAACCTTCAGTAGGAATGGTGCAGAGTCCATCATTGATGTGACTTATGGAGCCCGGGTCTAAACCCTAGCTCGGACTGGAAGGTCGACGATGGATACACGCATAGTGACCATCTGGCGATTCGATACAGAGTGGAACACGGAGGAAGACGGCCACAGCCGAAGGTCATCGACCGTCATCGGGGATGGCTGACCTCGCGATTCGATAAGCCGGCATTTGTGGAGCGATTGTTTATGGAGAGTAACACCGACGATCTATCCAGCGATGATCTTGTCGGAACCCTAAGCCGTGCATGTGACGCTGCTATGCCAAGGCGATCCCTACCCAGAAATGGACGCAAACCGGTGTACTGGTGGTGTCCAGAAATCGCAGAACTCCGCGCATCCTGTTTAAGAGCTAGAAGGAGGATGCAAAGGGCTCGTACCGATGAGGATAGAATTGAACGAAGCGAGGCCTACAGGGCGGCTAAACTGGCACTGAATAAAGAGATTAAGACTCGTAAGCGGGCGTGCTTCGAAAATCTCTGCCAGAAAGCCAACACGACCCCATGGGGTGATGCCTACGGAGTAGTCATGGCCAAAACGAAGGGCGCGTCAGCACCCCCAGAACGCTCCCCAGAGATGCTGCAGAAGATCGTGGAAACGCTGTTCCCGCCCCACGATACAAGACCATGGGCCCCCGTTCCCTATAGCCAAACCGGCCATAGCGAGGTAGCCCCGGTGACGAACGACGAAATCATTGCAATAGCGAAGTCGCTTAAGTTGAACAAGGCTCCGGGTCCGGACGGTATCCCGACATTAGCCATCGAGGCTAAGCCTGACATGTTCAGAATGGCTATGCAGATGTGCCTAGACAGAGGCGAATTTCCGGAGAGGTGGAAAAGGCAAAGATTGGTTCTACTGCCCAAACCCGGGAAGCCACCTGGCGACCCGTCGGCATACAGACCTATCTGCCTGCTGGACACCGCCGGAAAACTGTTGGAACGGATCATTCTGTCGAGGCTGATGGTCTATACCGAGAAACCCGATGACTCTGGTCTCTCGGATAACCAGTTCGGCTTCCGGAAGGGTCGATCGACGGTGCACGCTATTAGGGCTGTAACCAAAACGGCCGAGATAGCGCTCCAAAAGAAGCGAACAGGAATCCGCTATTGCGCGGTCGTCACGCTGGACGTTAAGAATGCGTTCAACAGCGTCAGCTGGACCGCCATTGAGTGCGCAATACACCACCTAGGAGTCCCGGTTAGCCTATGCCGGATATTGGAGAGCTGCTTCCAGAATAGAGTGCTAATTTATGACACCGAGGAAGGCGAGAGAAGCTACAAAATCACCGCAGGGGTACCGCAGGGGTCCATCTTGGGCCCGGTACTATGGAACGCGGCGTATGATGGCGTATTGAGGCTCAAACTTCCACCATGCGTAAAGCTGGTCGGCTTCGCCGATGATATTACCCTCGTGGTATACGGCGAGTCGATAGAGGAAGTGGAACTGACAGCAACTCACGCAATTGGCATAGTGGAGGATTGGATGAGGTCGAGACATTTGGCACTCGCGCACCACAAAACGGAGGTGGTGGTGGTAAACAACCGCAAGTCTGAACAGCAGGCAGTGGTCACCACGATCAACTCTAAGCGCTCACTGAAGCAATTGGGGGTCATGATCGACGATAAGCTGAAATTCGGAAGCCACGTAGAATATGCCTGCAAAAGGGCAAGCATGGCGATAATGGCATTGTCAAAGATAATGTCAAACAGCTCGGCAATAGTCTCGAGTAAACGTAAGCTGCTCGCGGCAGTAGCGGTCTCCATACTACGGTATGGCGCCGCTGCATGGTCGAAGGCGCTAGTGGTTAACCGAAACGTGAAGCGACTTGAGAGTACCCACAGGCTGATGTGCCTTAGGGTGGTGAGCGCATACCGCACGGTCTCAAAGGACGCGGTATGTGTGCTAGCGGGCATGATGCCCATAGCTTTAGTGGTGGCAGAGGATGAAGAATGCTTCGAGCGACGCGGCATAAGAGGTGCGAGGCGTATCGCCAGAACCTCGTCTATGCTGAAGTGGCAGAGCGAATGGGATTCCTCCAGCAAGGGTAGATGGACACACAGGCTCATACCGAGCGTGTCCAAGTGGACGAGCAGGCCCCATGGCGAGGTGAATTTTCACTTGACTCAATTTCTGTCAGGCCATGGGTGCTTTAGGTGGTATCTGCATAGATTCGGACACGCAGGCTCCCCCGCATGTCCGGAGTGTGCAGACTGCGACGAGACCGCGGAGCATCTTCTTCTTCTTCTTGGCGTAACGTCCTCACTGGGACAAAGCCTGCTTCTCAGCTTAGTGTTCTATGAGCACTTCCACAGTTATTAACTGAGAGCTTCCTCTGCCAATGACCATTTTGCATGTGTATATCGTGTGGCAGGCACGAAGATACTCTATGCCCAAGGAAGTCAAGGAAATTTCCTTTACGAAAAGATCCTGGACCGACCGGGAATCGAACCCGTCACCCTCAGCATGGTCATGCTGAATACCCGTGCGTTTACCGCCTCGGCTATATGGGCCCGCGGAGCATGTGCTCTTTGAATGTCCACGTTTCGTGGAGCAAAGGTCGAGTATGCAGGAGGTATGCGGTAGAGATATCACGCCTGACAACATTGTTGAAAGGATGTGTATTAGTAAGGGACAAATATCAAATCCTCGCTCCAGTCGACTTTTTAAATCCCATTTAGGTCCCATATGAACTGTGCAAAATTTCAGCGCAGTCGGTGAAACTATAATTTAGCGCAAGCGGTTCAAAGTTTTCATAGGATTTACTATGGGAAAAGTTACACTTTCAGATAAAAAATTCCAGAGGTCGTCCCTTGTCTCCTTAATTCAAATCAATCAATGTTTCTTGTAGAAAAATCAATTATGAAACTTTCCTTCGAAGACCGCAAAACAATTGGATGCTTGTGGAAAAAGTTATTGATTTATTACCGATTAGTGATCCAATGAACGGCTTTTTGTTTTGTTTTATTAGCAGCACTGTAGCTGCTGCCTTGTCTGCTGCAGTTTCTGGGGGTGGTGATGCTTCCCGCCACCCCATACAACAACGGCAGTAGCAGTGCTGCTGATAAAACAAAATAAAAAGCCGTTCGTTGGATCACTAATCGGTAATAAATCAATAACTTTTTCCACAAGCATCCAATTGTTTTGCGGTCTTCGAAGGAAAGTTTCATAATTGATTTTTCTACAAGAAACATTGATCGATTTGAATTAAGGAGACAAGGGACGACCTCTGGGATTTTTTATCTGAAAGTGTAACTTTTCCCATAGTAAATCCTATGAAAACTATGAACCGCTTGCGCTAAATTATAGTTTCACCGACTGCGCTGAAATTTTGTACAGTTCATATGGGACCTAAATGGGATCTAAAAAGTCGACTGGAGCGAGGATTTTTTTTCCATACAAGCGTGAACCATACTAATGTGTATGGGGGCGGACAAGTGGGACTCCGTTACTTCCACGGTTTCTCGAATCGTACTTGAACTACAGAGTAAATGGCGAGCCGAACAACAGCTAGTTGAGTTGGCCCCCCTTCCCCATCCAGGAGCTTGAGTTCAACGGGTAGTCTAAGTACTAGCCAGGACCCGAACCTCCAGGGGAGAGTGAACAACTTAAGGCGGTAGCTGGTGGAACGCTTACTATTAGAGTGTACTCATGTACGGTCCCCCCCTTCTCGAAGTCATCCCTACCGGGCGTACCGCGAAGGTAAGGAAGAGAGAGAATGAGTTTTTAGTGGGTCGATCCCCACATCACCCGAGGAACCACCTCTTGGGTATCTGTTGCAGATTTTCTCATTCTATAAAAAAAAGATGGTTAAACCAATGCAGAGCCTTGACTTCGCCTTTAGTAAAGTGTCCTTATTTCACGCGAGCTCAGTTTTACCATCACGATTTTAATTTTAATATCAAAAGATATCTTTTAAAAATAGCACATCGTATGAAAGTTCAAACCAAACTCGTGATGGTTAAACTGAACTCGCGTGAAATAAGGGAACGTTCAAAAAGTACGTCCAACATTTTGGGGGGAGGGGGATCTAAGAAAGTGCGACAGTACGTGTATTAGATATAGAAAAATAGCGTGACAGAGGGCTAAAGAAAGGTCTAGTAATCCCGAAAAACGATGGACGTAATAAATGAATCTTCCCTAAGGGCTAAAGTAAATTTTGCCTGAAGAACTACATGGGCGGCATAACATGAAATCCATGTTTATCATAACACGCTATTTATCTTCGAATGAATGTAATCAGTTATTGTACCATTTAATTCCGTCCTCTTTTTGCTTATCCTTTGACAGATACGCGTATTTCGACTACCACTTGTGGTCTTCCTCAGTGTCAGTTATCCACTCAGTGGAGTATTTGTTTGTATTTCTTATTGACCATACTACGATTAAAATGCATCGCTGAAGAATCTCACATCTCTATAGAAGCTAGAGCAATGAAATGGAAACATGTTATGCTAGGTTGACATGCACATGAGTTGCAGCAAGTAAACTGAACAGGAAAGTTAAACATGTTCAACTTTTTCTCAAGCCAATACGATCCAATTGCTTGTAATCTGAATATTACCTAATTTAGACTAATTTCAAGACCTAGATGTACCAAAGAAAATTATTCAATTTTGTGTGTCCAGTCCGGTACCAAATAACATCCGTTACCGTGTAAATTGCCTTTTGTTTAAATTATATTTAGCGTGTGACACCGATATGACAGTAATGGACTAAACATATATTACGTAATTGGGTATCGAGGATTGTTCACAATCTGCAAACTTGAATGCGGAAAAAATCGTGACATTAACACCGCTGATATTACCCTACAGTTAAAAAGCGAGCCAACATCTCTGACCAACAGGGAGGCAGCGAAAGGCAAAATCCCTGTAGCTTACAACAAAAATACGTTCAAAATTGTTTGCGCCGAGAATTGCACCATTACCGTATTATCCCGCTAATACTACACCGACTGTTATCGAATAACCGTGGTAAACTTTTAGTTCGACAAACTGGTCACGCTACACCACCATGCTCATAGAAATTTGGCAGCTCTATTTTTATTATTTTTTTGTTTATATTAACCTTCACATACCCGACCCCCGACAACTCATTTTCAAAATGCTGGCATTTCGTCAATTTACATCCGATTTTTTTGAAGTCGCCCTCAATCGATCATAAATTGATGAAAGTTTATTACACTCAAATGGCCATGTAATATCCCGAACCATTCCGGAGATATTCCGGATTGTATTGGGGTCAGGGGGTGGGGGAGGTGTCTGTTTTGCCAAATGGCTAATTTCGTGTGTTATTGTGCTCCGGTGCTCCGGAGCGGGCATATCAGATGCTACATACTCCAGTCATTTTTTTCTGCCCCATTCTCTCGAAATCATTAAGTTTGATACGTCGCACGCCATGTTTTGGTTGCAATCCAGAGATGCCCCCTATTTCACCCCCTTGGAACCTATGCTGATGTTACGGGTTGACCATATTAGTTGATACAGACTTCTGGGTATCGTTTCTGACTCAGTCATTCGAAATCATGAAGTTTTATATGTCGCACGACATGTTTTGGATGAAAACCAGAAGTGTCCCCAATGAGGCCCCCGTGGAACCTATCACGGTGGTCCAGATGGGTTAACTTATTCAAATCTGATTATCGCAGTAGTGTTTTATTTTTCGCAATGAAAATTTCGCTAAAAATCGATGGTTCAAACACAATAACACACGAAATTATCATTTTTAGCCATTTCGGCACCCTCCCTGACCCCAGTACAATCTGGAATATCTCCGAAATGGTTCCGGATATTGCATGGGCACTTGGGTATAATAAACTTTCACCAATTTATGATCGATTGAGGGCGACTTAAAAAAAACGGATGAAAATTGTCGAAATGATAGCATTTTGAAAATGAGATGTTGAGGGTCGGGTATGTGAAGGTTAATGTGTATTTTAACTTAAGCGCTAGTTTGTTTTTTTGTTTTGATTTCTGGATTTGTTATGAAACATTATTTCAACAGATATTGCGGTGGTGCGAATAAAAAGCTCGTTCTTTATATGATTGTTGCCATCCTCATTTCATGCCGGTTTAGGTGTCGAATAGCACCAACTCAGAACTTCCGGAATTATCGGAAGCAAGAGGATCTGCTGTGGTTGCGAGTATAAGCACAATATCAAACTGCACGCAGTGTACATCGCTGTGACATTTGAACACTTTTTAATTTGACATATGTCGAATAAGCGAGGTACGAATTAAAAAGTGTCGTATTAAAACGTGTAAAACCAGCGGGGTAAGACGGTACCGTAAACCGGGGTCAAATTGATCAGCGGGGTGAAATTGATCATTAGCTTATCAGAACATGAAATAGTTTTAAAAAAAGTTCATTTTATGATGAAATAGTCCTTTATTGTGATAGGAATCACTTGTTACAAATGAAATTTCCTACCTTTAGGCGTTTAAGGGGGACATTACAAAATTTAATTTAGCATTTGAAGAGTATTAAATTTACTCATTGTAACATTGTAAACGCGTTATTCGGCTTTAGAAGAGCAGAATTAAGTGGAGAAGGAAATGTTCTTTTCCAACCGATGCTTAATTGTATGCTGATCAATTTCGCCCCAAAGTGGCATTTCCAATTTTTTGATATATGGAGTTATTTAACATAAAGTTTAAATTTGTTGAACAAAATTCTGTCACATGGTTCCATGAAGATTCACTGGGTACTGATTTTACAGAAATTATTTTGGCAATATTCGAATTGGAACTGAAGTTATCCACAAAAGTTATTTTAAAGTGATCAATATGACCCCGGATTACTATACACCATTTTTTACAGATTAATAAATCAGTAAGAAATGGTGTACCGCCTTACCCCGCTTACCCCGATAGCAAATATGCTATCTCCGCGTTGTCGTGTAATTTAGAACGATTGCACGCAAAAAAAATAATAGCCTTTTGCTTCTTTTATTCGTCGACTTCTCCTCGTGGACTCGTGGTTGACGTGCGCGGAGCTCCACTGTGGTCCAGATTTGAAAATACCTGGCAAAAATTGCCAAATCATAGTAGTCAGCTAGTTTTAGCCTATATGAATGTATTGAAATATGATTTAGCGCTCAATTCAATTTTAAAAGCATTTTCATTTTTTGTCGGTTTCTTCGACCTAAATCCGAACTAAATTGATGTTTTTCATACAATTTTACTATACACATATCATTATGGAGCTATTGTTTTGGCAGCTCTTGGCAGTTGCATTTTTCTTTAACCGATTCTGCATACATAAACGAGCATTTCATACAACTTTACTATACACTTATCATTATGGCGCTATTGTTTTGGCCGCTCTTGGCAGTTGCATTTTTCTTTAACCGATTCTGCATACATAAACGAGCATTTGAACGGAATCTCCCCGCGGGGAGTAGCGGGGAGCGATTTGTAAGACAGTTTGAAGTCAAACTGTAAGAATTTCTCGTACTAAAGACATGTAATGTCAATTTTGAAACCAAAAGTGTTATTTTGATATCTTGCTCCATTGCATATGTCTGATAAAGACAATTACTTACAAATAAACTTTTAAAAGCAATTGTATTACTTATATCAATAGACTTTTGTAGTGGTTGAACTTGTTAGTATTCTTTATCAAAAATTCAGCACTTTTTCCATCAGTAGCTATTCGGTGCTGTAACAAGATACAAAATCAATATTTCCAATTTTTTTAAATGCCAGTTAGTGCTCCTGGTATTATGGATGAATGCTCAATATACGGTATCCTATATAAGACATGTTCAAAAATTGAGTTTCTGCCAGCTTTTCTCAAAACTGGACCTCTGTGTGCCCCGCTGTTCGTTCGCATTCCCGTTGATTCGATCGAAAACAAAAATGAATGTGTATATTTGAAAAAATGCAGTGGCATACGTGGGAACGCGCATAACTTTCGAACGAAATGTCCGATTAGGGTCGTCTTTGTTTGGTTCTGTTAGTCGCCCAAGGAAGGTCAATGGGGCAAAAAACATGGAGTTTTTAAAAATCATTTTTCATACGTTTTGAACGGAGACTTTGACTTGGATAAGAACTTGAAATGTCAAAAAAAATGCAGTAAGTAAGACAAAGTTTGCCGTTTGCTAGTTTACAATAAATGATCTGTTAGTGAGAAGGTGATGCGGGAATAATATTTATATACTTACTTTTCTAAGTCGTCTCTTGCCCGCATAATGGTCTGGCCATATCTTGTAATCAAATCAATCAGTACATCTTCTGGCTGATCCTCCAAATTGTTATCGTATTGCTCGTAACTGCGAATAAATTAATTGTGTGACAAATTATTTCTCTGAAGTTAAGCTTTTCAATCCTTAAATATGTGTGCATTGCCGTCGTTGGAGTTGTGTTGGGCCAAAAATGCAATATCTACTTTAATTTCACTCAAAAATAACAATGTCTTTGTTTTGATTAAAATTAAACAAATTGAGTGTTGAAGCTGCACTATCATGTTTTTTTTTTTCAGAAATAACATGATAATGATTAACCCGGGAGCAGTCGCGTCGTGTACTAAGTACAGGCAGCATGAAAAATGCACGCATGTGGTACACAGCGTGAGCGTGGTGTCGCTGGAAATGATCGAAGACGCGACTGTTCGAGGGTTTAATGCATCCCATATCGCCAATACCATAAATTATTTATGTTAACTACCACTAAGGGGCTGTCCATAAACCACGTGGTCATTGGGGGGGGGGGGGGGGGGGTTCGGCCAATCACCATTTTGTATGGACAAATAAAAAAATTTGTATGGACCAATGACCACGCGGGGGGGTTAAAAAGTCCCAAAAAAATGACCACGTGGTTTATGGACAGCCCCTAATGGCACGCCAACTCCTTTGGTGAGGATTCCTATTGTCTTTATCTTTTACTTCCTGTCTTATTTCTTCTTATTGGCGCCACGTTCACAATACAACGGTGTGGAACCTTTTTCTTAGCAATGTGGTCTATGAGCATTAGCGTAGGTCATAGAGGTCGTTTTATCAGATCAAGGTTTTTTTGACTCCATTTCGAGTCCTGATCGACTGTACAAAATTTAAGCGCGATCTGTCATGCCTACACTTTGCGCCGACACGAATGCACAATTGTGTAAAGTGTCGTTAATAAATAAACAAACAAACAAACATACACTTCGCGCATAGCGATTGAAAATTGTATGGGATTTTATATGGGTAAACTCACTATTTTGCATTTTCCTTATAAGAGAATAAAATTATTCTGAAAGTTTTTAACCGTTCACGTAAAAGTATAGTCCCAAATGTCCTCAAAAACCTTGCCGAAGACCACAAAGTAATCCGAGTCTTGTAACAAAAGCTATAACCTACTGATCGCCTGAGTGTGCTTATCTTTTAACATGTAGAGGAATAATATCAATAATAAAATCTTAATTTTTGGCCTGACTTTCGAAGAGTGTATCTTTTTCCACATGCATCGGATCGCTTTGCGGTCTTCGAAAAAGTTTTTCGACACATCCTGGACTAACTTTAACATTAGCGGTTAAATGGTATAGAACATGTTGCGTACAGTTTTAGTACGCTTGATGATGAGTTGAACTGGTAACAATGAAGCAAGTGTGAAGCGTGAAAGTGGCGGCGACAGAGCCGACGGTGCCTATGATTTTACGACTCGGCAGTGTCGTTTAGTTCGTCAGGAAGGAAGGAACTGCACTCCGGTTAGGAGATTCGTCTGTCCCGTGAACATTCACTACATTGTAAGTTAAATTAAGTGATATGTATGAATATAATAACAATTAAATAAATTTGCAGTATTGGAGCTGCCTGAAGTAGAAGCTGCTACGGATGTGTGGTTTTTGTTCCGTGACAAGTCGTCCTAACAGAACAATTTTGTGCAACTTTCAAGAAAAATACAAAAAAGTATGATTTCCCATGTAAAATCCCATACAAGCTTCTGCGAGCCTAGGATTCTTTTCTAAGCAAACCATATCCACACACCAGTTGGGGTCTCCAGTTAGCCGTGTGGATAAGGCTTTGGATCGCCAAATCGGAGACGGCGGGTTCGATTCCCGTTCTGGTCGGGAACTTTTCTTGACTTCCCTGGGCGTAGTGTATTATTATACTTGCCCCAAAATTCTTTAAATCACATTTTTTGCGTTTGAAATGTCGTTGTCAATACTTTACCGATTTATATGAATTTTTCATGGCATCATCTACACATTCCATACAGTAACTGTTTGAAAATTAGCTGTTTGGATTGAACGCATCAAAAGTTATACACTGTTTTCAGTGGTGCATTGTTTTCGAGTACGGCCCTTATACAAATTCATGCTATTACTGGCAAAGGAAGCCCTTCAATTAAAAACTGTAGAAGTGTTCAAAGATCACTAAGTTGAAGTGAGGTAGGCCAAGTTTTAGTGAGAACGTAAAGCCACTGTTTGGGCTTTCACCCCCCAAGCACGACGCTGAGCTTGTCTGCTTCATCAGCAGCCGGTTAGTCGAAGGAGATGATCCAATCCATACCAGATCGACGTCGCCTGCTACCTGCAAACAATAGCTGTCTCGCCAACAACATCTGCAACGGTCAAGGCAAAGGCTACCTACCAGCATGGACGTAAACAACAGCAGAACAATTGTCGGCTGATAGAGTGCTCTTGCACTGATCAAGCCGATCGGAGAGCTCTCTCAGTGACGTCACGGATATCGTTCATCAGAGCACGGAGGATGGTTGGCTTGAGCTGATGAACGATATCAGAGACAGTACACTCGAAGTACTCGACGCAAACGGTTTATTGGTTATCACATTATTGCATACCCAACTATTCTCTATTTTTTCCTTTTGTAATTTTAATATGTACTGAATATAGTGTTGATAAGTTGAACTACCATGATATCCTTAATTTAAACCGAAGATACCGTATCCGCTCGCTGTTAACCGAAGTGCCGGGAAGTTGATGTTCGCTGGAAGTGCTCATCCTTTGATCTAGTTGCTGACCTAAGACTCGGCTCGTTTGGCATCTGATAAAGAAATCCGCTGGTGTGGTTGGTGCTACCGGGCGTGATAGTGGACATTAGTGGGATCTGCAAGCGATCCGTAAACCAGAAAGTGTTCGTCGACCACTGGAACCGTGGTGAGATCGAGGATCAGATCTTGCCGATCGAAGGTGCGTTCCGAAGTTGACATATGGTCCTTCGAGCCGGATAACCAAAGGAACTGGTCTGGTCACGGATACGGCAGTAGGATTCCCGCCATTGAACAGCATCACGCCGATCGCCGCTTTGTTACATCGCGATGTACGAGTCGCCATCGTGCCGTTGATGAAAGGGAATTCGTGGACAAAGGAAGGCGGTTGGCGCTTAATCAATCCAAACCGCGAGGTCGACCTACGCCCTGTTGGTATCCTGTACTAAGGATTCGGGGTGATTTCTACTAGCGTCGGATTGGAGGACAGCACTAAGTTGGCGCCGCCTGTGGTTTTCCAGGTAATTATTAGATAAATACTTAGTGTGTGTCTTGCCGAAGTTAGGCATTTCTTGCTGCTAACACCACTCTCATTCATTGTGCACTGCGTATCGCCATTGTGGAGTCATCGTCGCTCACTACGAGGATTCGTCGTCCGTTCTAATAGATAGGGAGCTCTGGTTAGGACACCCGCTGCCCGAAGCGATTGGCCAAAGTTCTCATCCTTTCCGGGTCGGCATTGGCGCCGACATCGAAACATCCACGAATACGATCGTTGCTACCGTCGAGTGGACTCATCAAGCAAGGAGGCAGCAACGTGGATCGTTGTCCAGGTTAGTGAACATTTAGTGTATGTCCGCCGAAGCGTGGACTATGGATACTCCACCATTTTAATAAAATCATCCTCCTTGGCTTGAATTCCTGTATACACAACCCTCCCTGTATGATAACGGATTATTGAGACTACATAATCAGGATTTGAACGTTTGGATTTTGATACGTTCAGATTATTTGGCACGGGCATTTGCCACACCGTTGGTTTCTCCAGGTGAGTTACACGGTATATGTCCCGTCGAAGCTAATTATTTGAGATCTACATAATTAATCCCTCCTCTTCACGTCGGTTGATGAAATTTATCGAGTTTTGGCTCGGCATCTGTTACGCTTTGCGAGCAAATCGGAGAATTTAACCCTACTGCACACGTGACGCTGTTCACTCGGTCAGGTGAGTCGAACGGTATATGTGCAGCCGAAGCAATACCTTTTTGATACTATCGCAACGATTTTCTCCTCTTTCAACGTCAAACAACCCTGGTGAATCCGAGCAATCAATATTGGTTGAATAACATTGAGTGGACGTTTACTGCCGACTGCGTTGGAATCGCTTAACACTTCCTAAGGTCAGTTAGAACATTGCTATATGTCCTTCCGAAGCTAGGCAAATACGCAGAATATTACACCACTATTTTCATCCGTTCAACAAGTGATTGATTGCTGCGAGATCCATCATGTCGAGGGCAACATACAAGGTGCTGGTCGCGAAGCTGTCCGAAGTGCAACAAACTTTCAACGAAATTTGGGACTACGTTGAACATTTACCGGAAGATGCCACCGTTAGTCAAATGACGGTACGATTGCATAGGCTCGACGATTTGTGGGAGAAATTCTCCGAGTATCTTATCGAGATCAAAACCCACGAGCTCCATGACAGTGAAACAAACCCGTACACGAGGGAGAGGAAAGAATTTAGCGATCGTTTTTACGAAGCGAAGGCGACCCTGCTGGATCGGATTAAAATCAAGCAGGAGCCAGTGAATTTGAATACATCGGTTAGGGACCCGAACGCTTCCGGTGTTGGAAGTTTTGATCATGTGCGTCTACCACAGATCAAACTCCAAACATTTGGTGGGAACATCGAGGAGTGGCTCAGTTTCCGAGATCTCTACTCCTCTATCATTCATTGCAAGGCTGATCTTCCGGAGGTAGAAAAATTCTACTACCTGAAGGGGTGTCTTCAAGGAGAACCGAAGACTTTGATCGATTCTCTGCAAATTACTAGTGCCAATTACAAGGTCGCTTGGGACCTCTTGCAAAAGCGATATGATAACAGCAATCACTTGAAAAAGCTCCAAGTTCAAGCGCTGTTTAAGCTTCCTAATTTGGTGAAGGAGTCTTCATCGGATCTGCACACACTCGTGGAGGGTTTCGAGAAAATAGTGCAGACCCTAGACAACATCGTCCAGCCTTGTGACTACAAGGACCTCTTGTTGGTCAATATTCTCTCTGCGCGATTGGATCCTGTGACGCGCAGAGGATGGGAGGAAATATCTTCAACAAAGCAACAGGATACGGTGAAGGAGTACCTCCAGCATAGCATTCGTATGCTGGAATCGCTTCCAGGGAAAATCGCAGACTCCAAGAACGCAGCTCAACCGCTATCGACGAAGTACAAGGCATCGTCGGTCAAGTCCAGTTTCAACACTGCTCAAACGCTCGGAGGAAGCTGTGCCGTTTGCAGTGCAAACCATCTACTGTTCCAGTGCGGTGTGTTCCAAAGGATGCCGCTATCGGAAAGGGAAGCAGTCCTGAGAAGTCACTCCCTCTGCAGGAATTGTTTCAAATCGGGACATCACGCGAAGGATTGTCAGTCCAAATTCTCTTGTCGGCATTGCAAGAGTCGTCATCATTCGCTGGTGTGCTTCAGACCTGGCAAGGATAAATCATCGAAGTCAGCGGTTGCGGCGAATTCGTCGAATCCTTCGAGCCCCATGGAAGCATCAATTCCTAACACTCAGGTTCAGCCCACTTCATCAGCCCCCCAAGTGTCCAATATGGCGGCCACTGACACTGTTGTGGCGCATGGTTCAGCCCAGTATTCCCAGGTGTTGCTGGCAACGGCTATCGTGATCGTTGAGGACAATAGTGGACAGCGCTATCCCGCGCGCGCTTTGTTAGATTCGGGATCGGAGAGCAACTTCGTAACTGAAAGGCTCAGTCAGCGGTTAAGGGTAACCCGCAACAAGGTAGAAGTCAAGAGTCACGGTATCGGTCAAGCGGTGACCAACGTTAAGCAGCAAATCGAAGCCACCATTCGATCACGAGTTTCTGAGTTCTCTCAACGGATGAGTTTCCTCGTCCTACCTAAGGTGACCGTCCATCTACCGACGTCTTCGGTCAATATTGCAAGGTGGAACATCCCAGAGGGCATAGAATTGGCTGATCCATCGTTCAATGTGTCCATGAACGTAGACATGGTTCTGGGAATTGAGTCGTTCTTTCAATTCTTCAGAAACGGACGACAGGTTTTATTAGGAGAACGACTACCGGCGCTTAACGAATCTGTTTTCGGTTGGGTAGTATGTGGTGGATCATCGGTTTCCACTCAGTCGCTGAACATCAGCTGCAACGTGTCGACTTCAGAAGATTTAGAGGAATTGGTAGCCCGATTTTGGTCCTGCGAGGAGATTGGGTCTGCCGAAAACTATTCGCCACAAGAAGCGCGTTGCGAGGAGCATTTTGTTCGCACCGTTCGTCGAGGAGAAGACGGACGTTACACTGTCTCTTTGCCAAAGGATACAGAGGTTTTGAAGCGAATTGGCGAGTCAAGGAATATCGCCGTTCGTCGGCTCCAAAGTACGGAGCGCAGATTAGCGAAGAACGTTTATCTTCGTGGTCAATACTGCGCATTCATGGAAGAATATCTCCAGCTCGGCCATATGAGGAAGGTCGAGAGCGTCACCGTTACATCGAATGACTGCTATCTACCTCACGATCCAGTTGTGAAGGAAGCCAGTACCACAACCAAGGTTCGCGTTGTCTTCAATGCTTCCAGTGAAACGGCTACCAGGGTGACGTTGAACGATGCGCTGTTGGTTGGGCCGATCATCCAAGATGATCTTCGTTCTATAATCATGAGGAGTCGGACCAAACAGGTGATGTTGGTAGCGGACGTTGAGAAAATGTTCCGCCAAATCTGGGTCGATGAGGAGGACCGACCACTGCAGTCCATCTTATGGCGATCGTCACCGGAGGAGGACATCAGAACCTTTGAGTTAAATACCGTCACGTATGGCACGAAACCGGCACCATTCCTAGCAACGAGAGTTCTGAAGCAGTTGGCGGATGACGAAGAAGTAAAGTTTCCACTTAGTGCCAAGGCAGTACGAGAAGACACCTATATGGACGATGTTATAACGGGCACGGATTACGTGGACGGAGCTTCGAAATTGAGAGCCCAGTTGCAGGGACTTACGACAGCTGGAGGATTTAAACTACGCAAATGGGCTTCCAACCATCCCGACGCGTTGAAGGGAGTCCTCAAAGAGGATCCCGATCCGTCGGTAAAAACTCTCGGATTAACCTGGATGCCGGGAACCGACACTCTACGCTTCCAGTTCACCATTCCAAACTTGCACGACCCGAAACTGTTGACCAAGCGCATGGTTCTGTCCATAATCGCTACTCTATTCGATCCGCTAGGCCTCATAGGAGCGGCAATGACAACGTTCAAGGTGTTCATGCATTTATTGTGGACACTAAAGAACGAGGATGAAC
Source organism: Aedes albopictus (assembly GCF_035046485.1). Lineage (NCBI taxonomy): Eukaryota > Metazoa > Arthropoda > Insecta > Diptera > Culicidae > Aedes > Aedes albopictus. Next base: position 266,657,509 of record NC_085137.1, read on the forward strand.
AACGGATTGGTTGGGATGAACCACTGCCCAAAACGGTGGGTGAGACGTGGCAAGGATATCACCAGAAACTTCCAACTCTTAACCAGCTGAGAATCAATAGGTGCGTTATAATTCCTGAGGCGCTGCGGATAGATCTTCACTGCTTTTCGGATGCTTCGGAGAAGGCTTACGGTGGATGCATTTATATCCGAAGCGAGGATTCCGACAGAAACGTACAAGTTCGACTGTTTGCTTCGAGGTCTAGGGTGGCTCCGTTGAATCGTCAATCCATTCCGAGGTTAGAGTTGTGTGGCGCACTTTTGACTGCGGAGCTGTACGAAAAGGTTATACAATCTATCAGACTCCCGGTAAATGTACACTTCTGGACGGATTCTACGTGCGTGCTGCGATGGATAGCAGCTTCTCCCAACACCTGGAGCACATTTATTGGGAATCGATGTGCAAAAATTCAGCGGCTGACAGAGGGTTATCAGTGGCGCCATGTTCCTGGGTCACAGAACCCCGCTGATCTCATCTCTCGAGGAATAACCCCGACGAATATTGCGATTAATCACTTTTGGTGGCATGGGCCGGACTGGTTGCTATCAGATCCGGAAGAATGGCCACAATTGGCAGAGTTACGGAACAGCGAAGAAGCAGAGAAGGAAAGACGTCGCACTGCAACCGCGGCTACAATGGCAACCCCAGACGTGTTCGTTGAAGAATACGTCGCCAAATTTTCGACATACTCGGACTTGATTCGGACTACAGCAATTTGGCAACGTCTAATCAAGCTTCTTAAGATACCGAAGGCAGAAAGGAGAAGTGGATTTCTTACGTCGGACGAGCTTAAGGAAGCGGAGCATACAATAGTTCGGCAAGTGCAAAGGGTATCGCTCACCGATGAATGGAAGGATCTATCAGAAGGGAAACCTGTGTCCCGGAAATCTCCGCTACGTTGGTTCCACCCCTATATATCGTCTGAGGGATTGATGCGGCTCGGTGGACGATTAGGCCACTCTGCGGAATCTGAGAACTGTAAACATCCAATCGTCCTACCTAAGGGTCATCGTTTCACCCGCCTGCTTGTGACACACTACCACAATCGATTACTTCACGCCGGACCACAGTTGCTGTTAAGCACTATTCGGCAGAAATTCTGGCCATTAGGAGGGAGGAACATCGCTCGACAGGTGGTCCAACGTTGCTACCGGTGTTTCCGAGCAAAACCGTCTGCGGTGAAGCAATTCATGGGAGATTGGGAGAGTTGCCGATGGAAAGAGTAACTGTATTCCGCCCATTCTCCCGAACGGGTATAGACTTCTTCGGACCACTTTACGTTAGACCAGGTCCCAGACGTACGGCGGTAAAAGCTTACGGAGCCATTTTTATATGCCTGTCGACCAAGGCGATCCATATCGAGCTGGTTTCGGATTTGTCGACAAATCGGTTCATCCAGGCGTTAAGGCGGTTTATGGCGAGGCGGGGAAGATGCACCGATATATTTTCGGACAATGGCACCAACTTCGTCGGTGCCCGAAATCGACTGCAAGACTTGCTTCGTCTGTTAAAGGATAAGGACCACAAGGAGAAGGTAAACAACTACTGTCTTGACGAAGGCATACGCTGGCACTTTAGCCCTCCAAGTGGCCCGCATTTCGGTGGACTTTGGGAGGCTGCAGTGCGTTCCACCAAATTCCACCTCCAAAGAGTCATTGGAGATAATCCCGTGTCAATTGAAGACATGACTACGCTGTTGGTCCAGATTGAGGGATGTTTAAACTCCAGACCCATCACCACCCTTTCTGAGAATCCTGACGATCTTGAACCCCTCACACCTGCACATTTTATAGTGGGAGGGTCACTACAAGCACTCCCGGATATTGATTACACCACAACTCCTATCAATCGCCTCACCCAGTTAGAATTAATCCAACGGAAGGTCCAAGATTTTTGGAAACGGTGGAGGCAGGAGTATCTGAGCCAGCTCCAAGGGCGGAACAAACGTTGGCGACCTCCGATAAACATTGAAGTGGGAAAGATGGTGGTGATATGTGAAGATAATCTACCACCCATGCGCTGGAAGCTAGGCCGAATTGAGCAAATCCATCCCGGAGCAGATGGCGTAGTTCGCGTAGTCACTTTGCGGACAGCTACTGGGGAGCTCAAACGTGCGGTGGAAAAGGTTTGCCTCCTACCGGAACCGATCAGGGAGCACGAATTCTACTCCCATTCTCAAAATTAAGTTTATCCGTAGTCCAATCCATTCCCATCCCCATCCCAGCCGGAGAGGAGTTTCTTTCTTTTCAGAAATTCGAAGAATTCCAGGGTGGGTGAGAATGTTTGGGCTTTCACCCCCCAAGCACGACACTGAGCTTGTCTGCTTCATCAGCAGCCGGTTAGTCGAAGGAGATGATCCAATCCATACCAGATCGACGTGGCCTGCTACCTGCAAACAATAGCTGTCTCGCCAACAACATCTGCAACGGTCAAGGCAAAGGCTACCTACCAGCATGGACGTAAACAACAGCAGAACAATTGTCGGCTGATAGAGTGCTCTTGCACTGATCAAGCCGATCGGAGAGCTCTCTCAGTGACGTCACGGATATCGTTCATCAGAGCACGGAGGATGGTTGGCTTGAGCTGATGAACGATATCAGAGACAGTACACTCGAAGCACCCGACGCGGTCGGTTTATTGGTTATCACATTATTGCATACCCAACTATTCTCTTTTTTCCTTTTGTAATTTTAATATGTACTGAATATAGTGTTGATAAGTTGAACTACCATGATATCCTTAATTTAAACCGAAGATACCGTATCCGCTCGCTGTTAACCGAAGTGTCGGGAAGTTGATGTTCGCTGGAAGTGCTCATCCTCTGATCTAGTTGCTGACCTAAGACCCGGCTCGTTTGGCATCTGATGAAGAAATCCGCTGGTGTGGTTGGTGCTACCGGGCGTAATAGTGGACATTAGTGGGATCTGCAAGCGATCCGTAAACCAGAAAGTGTTCGTCGACCACTGGAACCGTGGTGAGATCGAGGATAAGATCTTGCCGATCGAAGGTGCGTTCCGAAGTTGACAGCCACTAAGAAGAAGAAGAACCAGTATGGACTTACCACCTTTGGCACCCGAGCACCGGGACATACGGATTGCTTAAGCGGAATAAGCCTAGGCGTGGTGATGGCCCAGCAGTGGGCTCCGCTGGGCCTCTTCAGAAATTCCACACACACGTAAGCAACACTGTAAGTACGAGCGATATGACACTGCTTCCAAAGTGTCACAGCCTAGCTAGGGGTGCCTCGGGCATATCAGGAATGACGCCAGTAAATTTCTGATTATGAAATACTGGTCAAGTTTTGTATTTGGTAACCTAGATGGTACAGTCGGAACCCGCTCGTTGAGCCACAACCTCCACCCAACCAACGAATTCGATTCGCTAGTTGGGTGAAGTGACAGCAGCACAAGGGGCGTGCGCATTGTTTTTGTTTTAATCAAGTTTAGGTTGGAAGCAAAAAGGATTTTTTTTTTTTCAATTTGTTTTACATTTAGAGCAAAACTGATACGTTTTGCAAGATACATATGGCCAATAATTATTTCACCCATTTTCAGTCGGTGAAGTGAAAATATAGATGTTATTTAATGAAAACACCCGGAGCAAAAGCAAGCACAAAACACTTTCAATGATCGACAAAATAAAGATTGCCGATGTTTTGCATTTGTTTCGAAGTAATTGTACATATTCTTTTTTTTTTTAAGAAATATGAAATAGAAATTCTTCTCGATTATCAGTAAAGTTTAAGAAACCAAAAACTCATTAGCTCGCCCCTCGGAATTACAGATTGGTTGTCATTTTCAGTTTGACATTGAAACAGTTCGCATCGTACTCTTGTGCTGTGCGGACGTAAGCTCTCTCTGCTGCAGGAAGTTTTACTACCTAAAGCAATTCAACAGTACTTCTCAGTACTACCCACAATAGCACTTTTCAGCGCTAAATTTATACCTACTGATTCCTTTTCGATCCTTGCCTGGACCCGTGCCTTCGATTATTCGTTGGACCCGTTTACGGAAGTCAAATTCCGTGAAACGGTGGTAATCCTACTTGGACACCGATTAGGGAAAAAACCTCCTGGAAGGTCGCTTCAAATTAAATCATGGTTGCATCATCGAACAAAAGGAAGGGTGAATCCTTGAATTCACCGCTTCCTTCCAAAAAAGTCGGTTTCAAAACTGTCGCTAAACGCGGCAAAGTTAGAAGGAAAGGAGAACTTTCAGCTTCTCCGCTTCCTTCTACAAAAACAATTGTTTCGGATGAAAATTTCGTTGAAATGAGTAATCCTTATGAAACGCTGAACAATTTTTCGGAACAGCAAATTGAGGATGCCTCTAGCCCAGGTACTTCAATTTCTGCTAAAAAACAACGGGTGCCGCCAATCGTGGTCAGCGTCTGTGAATTTGCTGGTTTTAGGCAGGAGATCTTGAACTCCATAAGGGGAATCAAGGTTTCCTTCCAAATTGCCAGGAAAGGAGACTGCCGCGTATTGCCGGAAACCCTGAAAGATCGGGATCTTCTTCTCAAGTACCTTACTGAGAAGAAGCATAATTTTTTCACATACGACGACAGGTCTGCACGCTTGTTCAAAGTCGTATTAAAAGGTCTCTCTAGTGATGACAAATCACCTGATGAGATCAAAACTGAACTCAACTTATTACTTGGATTCACTCCAGTCCAAGTAATAAAAATGAAAAAGAGAACCCGCTCTGAGAATCCTCGGCAGGGTATCTCTCAAGAATTTTATTTAGTTCACTTCAACAAAAGTGATCTAAATAACTTGAAATATTTGGAAAAGGCGAAGAAAATGTTTCTTGTCCAAGTGACATGGGAACATTTTCGTAAGCCTGGGGGAAATTTCCAGAACCCAACTCAGTGCCGTCAGTGCCAAGGTTGGGGGCACGGAACGAAACATTGCCACATGGATGCTAAATGCATGATTTGTGGAGGTTCTACTCACGCCAAGGACAACTGTCCGGTAAGGGGAGATACCAGGAAGTTTAAATGTACGAATTGCGGTGGCAACCATAAGTCAAACTTTTGGGATTGCCCTATCCGCAAAAAAGTTGTCGAATCACGTGCCCGGCAGATGAATGGGAACGCTAGTCGTACCCGAAACTCTGCAGGTAGAATTTCTAACAACACAAATTCTTCCATCAACGATCGGTTGAATAATTTTCATACCGCTCGTACCTATTCGCCGGAGGTAGTTAACCACCAAACAAACCTTCGAGCGAATAATCTACCCTCCAGCAGTGGAGTGAGCAATATTTCTAATTTTGTTCAAACGAATCGAGCTACCTATGCCCATGTGGCTGCGGGTAAACAAAATTCAAATAATTCCTATCACCAAACATCAAATACGGAAAATGCACGTGATTCAGGCATGTCTGCTTCCGATTTTGACTTTTTATCTGAACAATTGCAACAAATGATTGATGCAATGTTCAAAACTCAAACTATGGCTGAAGCAGTCCAAGTTGGAGTTAAATTTACAAATAAAATAGTAATTGGATTACGTTTTGGTAATGGATCCAAATAAACTTTTGAACATTTTAAATTGGAATGCTCGTTCTCTAAATGGTAAAGAGGATGAGCTATTCCATTTTTTAACAGTTAATAATGTGCATATTGCAGTTATTACTGAAACTTATCTAAAACCTGGGTCTTCAATCAAACGAAACCCAAACTATTTTATTTATAGAAATGATCGCCTAGATGGAGCATGTGGTGGAGTTGCTATCATCGTCGACAGGCGCATCAAGCACCAAATTTTTTCATCATTCGAAACCAAAGTTTTTGAAACTTTGGGTGTTTCTGTTGAAACAAACTTTGGTAAACATACTTTCATTGCGGCCTACTTGCCTTTTCAATGCACTGGCCAGCAAATAGATTTTCTTAAATCTGATTTGCGAAAATTAACTCGCAACAGGTCCAAATTTTTCATAATTGGTGATTTTAATGCGAAACACCGCTCGTGGAATAATCTTCAGTCCAATTCAAACGGCAGGATTTTATTTGATCAGTGCTCTTCAGGATATTTTTCTATTCTATATCCCGATAGCCCCACTTGTTTTTCTTCTGCTAGAAATCCCTCAACAATTGATTTGGTCTTAACTGACTCAAGTCAGCATTGTAGCCAATTGATTACTCATGCTGACTTTGATTCTGATCATCTTCCTGTAACATTTCAAATTTCCCATGAAGCGATTTTTAATCCCATCAGCTCTACTTTCAATTATCACAGAGCTGACTGGGATACATATAAAACATACATCGATAGCCATTTAGATGTTAATGTTTCATTGGAAACACATTTTGATATTGACAATGCCCTCGAAACTTTGACTAGTACTATAATCGAAGCTAGAAGCGCATCAATACCAAAGTGTGAAGTCAAATTCGACTCAGTTATTATTGACGACGATCTGAAACTTCTGATCCGTCTTAAAAACGTGAGAAGAAGACAATTCCAACGAACTCGAGATCCTGCTTTGAAAGTAACCTGGCAGGATCTTCAGAAGGAAATTAAAAAACGTTTCACCGAATTGAGAAACAAAAATTTTGCAAATAAAGTTTCTCAATTAAACCCCGGCTCTAAGCCGTTTTGGAAATTGACAAAAATTTTGAAAAAACCTCAGAAGCCTATTCCTGCGCTGAAAGAGGATAACAAAATATTATTAACTAATTCTGAAAAAGCACAAAAACTTGCCAAACAGTTTGAAAGTGCGCATAATTTCAGTATAGGTCTCACTAGTCCAATAGAACATCAGGTTGCCCGCGAATTCGAAAACATTCTCAATCATGAGAACATTTTCGACAATTCATTGGGCACTGATTTGGACGAAGTGAGATCTATTATAAAGAAGTTTAAGAATATGAAAGCTCCGGGTGATGACGGAATTTTCTATATTCTCATCAAAAAACTTCCAGAAAGTTGCTTATCATTTTTGGTTAATATATTTAACAAATGTTTTCAGTTAGCATATTTTCCTGAAAAATGGAAAAATGCTAAAGTTGTTCCAATTTTGAAGCCTGACAAAAATCCTGCCGAAGCTTCTAGTTATCGTCCAATTAGCTTACTGTCATCTATCAGTAAACTTTTTGAAAAACTTATTTTAAATAGAATGATGATTCATATCGATGAAAATTCTATTTTTGCCAATGAGCAGTTCGGATTCCGCCATGGTCATTCGACTACTCATCAACTTTTACGGGTAACGAATTTCATTCGTTCCAATAAATCTGAAGGTTACTCCACTGGTGTAGCACTTCTTGACATAGAAAAAGCATTCGATAGTGTTTGGCACGAAGGCTTGATCGTAAAATTGAAACATTTTAATTTTCCACTATACATTATTAAAATTATTCAAAACTATTTATCGGATCGAACACTTCAGGTAAATTATCAAAATTCCAAGTCAGATAGATTACCTGTAAGAGCTGGTGTTCCACAAGGCAGCATACTGGGACCAATCTTATACAATATTTTTACCTCCGACTTACCTGATTTGCCACAGGGATGTCAAAAATCGTTATTTGCAGATGACACAGGAATCTCAGCCAAGGGGCGAAGTTTGCGTGTCATTTGTAGTAGATTGCAAAAAAGTTTAGATATTTTTTCTTCTTATTTGCAAAAATGGAAGATTTCTCCAAATGCTTCCAAAACTCAACTTATCATATTTCCACATAAGCCAAGAGCTCTTTATTTGAAACCCTCAAGTAGACATGTTGTCACTATGAGGGGAACTCCAATACATTGGTCGGAAGAAGTTAAGTATCTAGGGCTCTTACTAGATAAAAACTTAACTTTTAAAAACCACATAGAAAGCATTCAAACTAAGTGCAATAAATACATTAAGTGTTTATACCCACTTATTAATAGAAAATCAAAACTTTGTCGCAAAAACAAATTTTTGATTTATAAACAAATTTTCAGACCGGCCATGTTGTACGCTGTCCCAATATGGTCGAGCTGTTGCAATACCAGAAAGAAGCAACTTCAGAGGATTCAAAATAAAATTTTGAAAATGATTCTGAAGTTGCCTCCCTGGTATAGCACTAATGAGTTGCATCAAATTTCTAATATTGAAACATTGGAACAGATGTCAACTAAAATCATTACCAACTTTCGTCAAAAATCGTTGCAGTCTTCTATTGCTACGATTAGCTCTTTGTATAATTAGTTTAAGGTGGGTTAGGGTTAGGATAAGTTGAAAAAAATGTATTTCTGACACGCAGGTGAAACATAAAGCCTGCAAAAAATCTTAACTGCTACAGCAAATGAAATGTAATATGTTATTAATTAGTATTGATAATAGCTTAAATTTATTTCACCAAATTAGGATGATAGTGTGTTATAATACACAGAACACCTAGATTAAGTTGAAAATGTAAAAATTGATTGAGATACTAATAAAGATTATTAAAAAAAAAATAAAAAAAAAAAAATTAAAAAAAAAAAAAAAAAAAAAAGTTTGACATTGAATTATGACATCCAGGTACTTTTTAGTTGGCTGACAGCTCAACTAACGGGGCCCCAACTAAAAAGCCACCCAACTATTAGGCCCCCAACCAGCGAGTCATGACTGTACACACTTAGGTAACTATGTACAAGTGAGCTGGTTGCGACGGCATTGTTTCCGCTTAGTAAGGTCGTGTGACACTGACATAAAACGGCGGAAAACCGTGGCGTGGCTTTAAAATGATCCAATCATTTTCCTGTGACCAGCTTGAGCAACTAACTGGAAGGAAGTAGGTTCAGATAAACAATTGTGATTAACGCTGATCCGGCTCTGCGTCCAGTCTCCATAAGGGCCTGGGCCAAACTTTTGGCCTTCCTGCTTGCATCGATAACCACCAGAATCATTAGCGATCATTTGCAGTGAGGGATAGCGGCTCTAATGAACTCTCAGAAATGACCACAAACTCCATAAACAACAACCACAATGCGATCGAGAGTAAAGAGGCAGAGGGAACGGCGTTCAACCTGTTAGAGCGAGGAGGACTGGCGAGATCACCTCTACGAGAGACTGAAGTGCCCACCAGCGAGCAGAAGGCAGGAAGTTAAACAGGAGGAACACGAGGCGGTGTAGTACTGGGCAAGGAAGCGCAGATGACCGGTGTGGTATTTCATTAACCAAAATAAAATAACACGTTCTATACATTTTACTATTATTGTTTATTATGAGCATCCTCATTCTGACATTAACATAGACAAGTAGACGACCAATGCGTCACAGACAATAGACATACAATTGACAAATATAATACAAATCTCATTACTACATCTCCCTTTTTTTAATATTTTCTTTAAAGTATATTATCATACGATCGACTTCAGGTGGCCCATACTTATATGAAAAACAAAAATTTCGAAAAATACCAAGTCTTACCTTCTAAATCAGTTGTTTTGGACTCCCAGAAGCTACGTTCAAAATTCAAGCAAAATCGGTTGAGCCTAAGGGGGCGCTCAAATCGCTTGAAGTTTGTATGGGAAAACTTGGCCAAATGTATGCAGAAATTTTAAGTTTTCGAATTTTGCCGCTAGGTGGCGCTGTAAGCATTCAATAATCAAACCTTTTGGTATTATTGTAGGTGACTATATGCCAGAGAACTTTGTCGAAGACCGCGGAGTAATCCGACGGCTGTAAAAAAGTTATACCCTAGGCAAAGTGAGGCAAAGTATTGAGATTTCATTATTGATATTATTCCTTTACATGTATTGGAAAAATAATAATAAAGTTTATCCTCACTTTTCCTAGGGTATGACTTTTTTCACAGACGTTGGATCACTTTGCGGTCTTCAACAAAGTTGTTTGGCATATAGTCACCTACAATAACCAAAGGGTTTGATTATTGAATGCTTACAGCGCCACCTAGCGGCAAAATTCGAAAACTTAAAATTTCTGCATACAATTGGCCAAGCTTTCCCATACAAACTTCAAGCGTTTTAAGCGCCCCCTTAGGCTGCTGTCAACTTGCATTCCAGTGCATATCAAAACATAAGAGAATCTAGGCAAATACCAAAAAATCTATGTAATTCTACACATGTTAATCACATTTATATTATCATCACTATCATCGTCGCAGCACCAAAACGAAGTCGTGACTCGCACGACATTTGAAGTTACAGATGCGAAGTCAGTCTAAACCGATTACTTGCATTGCGTACCATTCAGCCAACTAAGAGCCACAACATGCACACATTCAAATCGAGTTGCGACACACAAAAACTCAACTTTCCTACCCCAGGCCACTTCGGACCTCAACCAAAAGCACACCATCACATTACAACACACTCCTCAACATTTCGAAACCATATGCATCAACTAAGTTCAAGAAAACAATCAATCGTTCTTCGCAGTTGACAAGAAATTTCGTTTCAAACTGCATCCGCTATGAATAGGTTCTGAAATTTCTTAGACAAATTCATCTACACTTGACAAATTCACTCACTTGTCCCTTGAAACTGAATGACGACTTTGAACTGATCCAAACAATCCCAATTCATCCACCAAGTAAGGAGAGCCTTCACACAATGCAGCGCATACTCCTCGATCACAACTCCACTGTAATGACCCATACCAATTGAAGATCAATCACAATGGTAAACAAAGCAACACCAACCTGTTTCAGCTTCCTTCATCCAACCTCTTCGTTGCTACACAAATCGTAACTATTAGAAGAGGCTTTCCACGGACCAGCACGAATCCATTTTAATCGATGTTTTTAATTTACTTGATTTTTTTGTATACTATTCCTTTTCATGTGAGAAACCATTTTTTCATATCAAAAGTTCATATTCTGTCTCGACTAACTTTCAAATAGGGCCTATGAAAAAAAGGAACACAAGCAAATAAAAAATTATAACACGGAAACGGCTTGTTCGATCGGAAAAGTGTCTTCAGCAAAGTTGTAGAATAATATATGGCGGCTCTCAGAAAAATACACATTGAAAATTTTATTTAGTTTTTCTTCTGAAAAAACTGAATTTTGTTACTAAAAATTAAATATCTCAAAAAGTTATTTTTTTACCTTCATGTTTTTTTGTAAGAATAAAGTTCATTCTGTTAACTATCATCTGTAAAATTTTTATAGTGGTAAAAAAATGTACAAAAAAGTTACGGCACTTTGAACATTTTTGGTTGCGTGTTTTTTTAGAGTGCATGACGAATTTCCCGCAAACTAGATTTTGGGGTTGGCAGCACCCTCTCAGATTTCAATGGAATTGTGTAGGTATGAAGACTATGTACTTTAAAGCAACGACTTTGTTGTTTTTTTTTTTAATTTATCTACACTAATATTTGAAAAGGGCTTAAGTTTTTGACTATTTTATTTATACCAATATAACTTAAAAATAACATGACCTGCAAAAAAGTGTGGTATGTGTGACTTTAAGGAATTTGTGTAAACTTTCAAGTAAAAAATTGAAATACTGAAAAAACGATCACGCTAAAAAAAGTTAAAAAATAAATTGAAGTCAATTTGGAATACATGCCCATTTGCGAAATTAGATTAATCCTATTTCGGAGAACCAAACCCCACACCAACCAATAAGAATAGAATTCAAAATGGATCAAAGTAATTAAATTGCTATTATCTAAATCTAACCCAACACAAACTGTTTTTCTTTAGTCAAACCAATTTTTGGGTATTTTTATACGTGGATTTTCACATATTGATATTGAACATAGCTTTACATGTTTCAATTATAAATCTATCCAATACAAAGAATATAATTTAGGATTCTCTTTTGAACCAGAACACCAGATTTGTTACACAGAAATTCAGAACATCAACCAGAAGTCGAATTTCAACTTAAAAGTTTTCTTATTCGTAAGAGAATAAAATAAATACTTTGCTTTTGGGATTTTTCGACTGGAACTAGATCTTATTGCGTAGAAACGGCTATCTCAGTCTTAATTTACGACGATTTATTTTATTCTACCCGACGTTTCGGCCATGGGTTTTGAAAATTCAATTGGCTACGCGGTATGATAGCGGAGATGGAAGCTTTAGTTTGCTACGCGACATGAGAGCGGAAGAAACACGTAGCCTGGATACGCGGCTTGATAGCGGAAACAAAGAATTTGTAACAGATACGCAACATGGAAGCGGGAACTAAGATTTTATTGGCTATGTAGCATAAAAAGGATTAAAAGTTGATTACGCAAAGACTAAAGAAATACGCGACAAGATAGGGGTTGATAAAGCTACGCAGCATGGGAGCGGAACTGTGATATTTTAGGATTTATCACATAGTATTTAATGATTCAAAGTGCCGCGCCAAGACAGCGGCAAGAGTAAGTAAATTAGCTTTGATTAACGATCCCAATAGAAACTTTGGCAGTTATTTGATTCTAAAAGATTTGGTTGGACGGCATGGATGTCCTGAAAAGTGGTTGAAATGGGAATTGATGATAAACGATACAGGATTGCAGAAATAACCTTGTGCTGGAGAGTGAGGTTTGGAGGCATATCCAGGGAGTCAGATGCCATTTGAGTTAAGGCTATGGATGCAAATGCAAAGTGAACGACCTGATCAGGATGGAAATGTTGAGTTGAGGATATTGATCTTGGCCAAGATCTTATCTTAGTTGCTCATAGAAGTTTCTGGTTAGTACTCCAGGTCCAGTTTCGTACTCCAGCTTTTGATATATTGAATTGCTGGCAAGCGTAATGATAATTTAAGGATTGGTAATCGATGGGTCTGATTAAGGTGGGTAATGTTTGAGAGTTCCTACCGGAGGTGTTACGTCTACTAGTGTTAACTGAAATTGAATCAACATAGTTACGGCTGGATGGCTGGAGCTGTCGTGGAGGTCAGCAACAGGTTGTTGCGGATGATGACCGGACTGCATAAGAATGTGTAACTCGGTTCAAAAGCGTAAACCGAAGTGGAACTAATATTTTGCATGAAGGTGCATGTTTTCTTTTGAGTTTCTCACGCATTTATTTGACCACTTTAGCGATATGAGATGGCAATGGCAGTGTCGTGATCTAGGGGCTGCAATGATAGCTGTGTGTGTAATAATATCGTTTCTGAGGCTTTCCACGAAGCAGCACGAAAAAAAAACCATTTTTTTTAATTTTGCATTTTTGATTTGCATAAAATTTTGCACAGCTGTTCTAATCAATATATATAACTATTTTTTCATATTAAAACTTTTTATTGAGTCTCGACTAACTTTCAAATAGGGCCTATGAAAAAATGGAACACATGCAAATGAAAAATCATATCTCTGAAACTGCTTGTTTGATCGGAAAACTGTCTTCGGCAAAGTTGTAGATTAATAAATGGTGGCTCTCAGAAAAATACACATTGAAAAAATTATTTAGTTTTTCTTCTAAAAAAACTGAATTTTGTTACTAAAAATTAAATATCTCAAAAAGTTATTTTTTTACCTTCGTGATATTTTGTGAGAATAAAGTTCATTCTGTTAGCTACCATCTGTAGAAATTTCATAATGGTAAAAAAATGTAGAAAAAAGTTATGGCACTTTGAACATTTTCGGTTGTGTGTTTTTTAGAGTGTATGACGAATTCACGCAAACTCACCGTAGGGGTTTGGCAAAACTGTCTCAGAATCCGATGGAATTTCTTAGCTTTAAAGACGTATTTTAAAGTAAGATTGCATACGTTGTATTTTTTTATTTACCTAGACTAATATTTGAAAAGGTCTAAAGTATTTGACCGTTTTTTTCTCAATATAATTTAAAAATGACATTACCTACAAAAAAGTTATGTATGGGTGACTTTTAGATAATCATGTGAACTTTCATAACATTGAAAAATGTCAATACGCTTTAAAAGTAAAAAAAAATGCAAATAAGAAAAATTATTTCAATTTGCAAAACATGACATTTTTGTACTTATTGAAAATTTTGCCATATATCGCAAGATGCGCACTTTTGAAGAAAAGCATTTCTGAGGTACCGTGATTTCGGGTGAAACTGATCAGTGGGGTGAAATTGATCGACGTAAGGGTCATGTTCATTTGTTAAAAATATTGCTTTAAACTTAAAACAATTTGTAGAAAATGACCATCATCCGGCTAAAGGATTATTGAATGATGAGTTACATGTTTTACAGTCAACTAGCTGTACCCGGCAAACTTTGTCTTGCCTACTGCGTTTTTTGACGTTTCGAGTCCCTAGCCAAGCGCCCAAGTCCCCGTTCAAAATGTATGAAAACCCGATTTTCAAAAACTCTCAATTTTCCCATGTTTTAGGCTTCATAAACCTTCCTTGGGTGAAAACTAACAGAACAAAACTTAGACGACCCAAATCGGACCACCCGTTCACAAGTTATGCGCGGTCCCACGTACAGGGGATAGACAAAATGATCGGGACAGGCAAAATTGTCACTTTTCAAAAAATGTCCCATTAGCTGTAACTTTCCGAAAAGTGCATCAAATATTCTCAAATTTTGACTGTAAGTTGATCCACTAGTTGTGTATCAGTGGACAGAATTTGGAAATGATCGGACAATTCTGCACGAAGTTATAATCATTTAAGAAAAAAGGTAGAACTATCCGATAGCCAAATTTGAGCTGTTATATCTCCGGATTCAATGAACCGAATGCAATGAAAATTTGTTCATTTATGACTTATATAATTAGCTCTGAAAAACGTTTGACTGAACTTGAAATTATTAACAAGAGAAAAAGTTATAGCGATTTCATTGATTTTATGATTTTAAGTAAATTGATCTATTTTTAATATGCATCCCATTACTTTTTCAATGAATTGCCGCCTATGTTGTTATTTTCTTTCAAAACAAATCTGTATTCAAGACAATCAGAGGGAATTTAAATGAACTATTATGAGCATCTTGAATTTTGAAACGATGTTGAAATTTTGGATAATTTAGTGTTTTATTAGAAAAATAATCTAATCGTTATAACTTTCTTCAGTATTAAGAATTTTAAGTTATGCCAGAAGTTTTTCAAAGCTCATTATATAAGTCATAAATGGTTAAAATTTCATTGCATTCGGTTCATTGAATCCGGAGATATAACAGCTCAAAGTTGGCTATCGTATAATTATACCTTTTTTCTAGAATCTTTATAACTTCGTGCAGAATAGTTCGATCTTTTCCAAATTTTGTCCACTGATACACAAATAGTTGATCTACTTACAGTCAAAATTTGAGAATATTTGATGCATTTTTTGAAAAGTTACAGCTATTTGAAATTTTTTTGAGAAGGGAAAATTTTGCCTGTCC
This sequence comes from Aedes albopictus, assembly GCF_035046485.1. Taxonomy (NCBI): domain Eukaryota; kingdom Metazoa; phylum Arthropoda; class Insecta; order Diptera; family Culicidae; genus Aedes; species Aedes albopictus. The sequence continues at coordinate 266,672,770 of NC_085137.1, forward strand.
CGATTATTTTGTCTATCCCCTGTATGTCACTGCATTTTTATATATATAGATTAGTCACATATTTCTGTATTAAATTCAATATTTTCCGTAATTGCGTGTTTGGCGAACCTCAAATACCCTTTCAAACTTTTGTTACCGTGGCTGTATCGCACATGTAATGAATATTCGAATGGATGCTTTTAGCTGCCAAGTATTTGCTAAACACGATTTCATAATCAAAAATTTTATAAATATTCAAATTTATACATAAAATTGCACTTTTCGGAAGTAATCACTTTTTCAGTATGAAAAGTGCATACTTTAAGGCGTTTTCATGAAATTCATTAAATTTAAAACTTGATTAAGGCTGATACAAATTTATTTTTGACTTTTTGTCTCCCCCCCCTTCAAAAATTTTTGGCTGGATTTTGCATTTTGAGGGGGCAGACAAAAAAATATTTATCAAAATATCGGGTTGTGCTGAAAATTCTTTAACAAATCCGATGAGTTTTTAATATTTTTCAGATTAAATGCTTTATTATTTTTATCCCCCCCTCGACCAGCCAAAGAGTGGTGGGACAAAAAGTGAAATAAATATTTGTAACGGCCTAATTAAAAAAATGAGAAAACTCGTTAAACTTTTGCGCAGCATTTCGCATTCTGGGGTTGTTAATTCAGGTGGAAAACATATTTTTGGCACATGCAAAGGTATTTCATTTACTGATCAATTTCATCCCGAAAGCAAAGTTATTGATTTTATATTTTAAATGATATTTACCTGTTGCAATAAAATGATTTGTAGTAAAAGTTTCAATCTCGTTGACTGATGAGAATCGTGGTCGTACTTGTTTGTTGCTTTGAGTTTGACTTTCTTTGGATGATCGACTGTACGTTGGATGATATCTTTAATTGGCAATTCAGTCTAATTTGGTCAATCAAAAAGAACTATAGAGCGATTCCAAGCAACAGCATCAAAATTAAGGAAAATTTTTAATTCATGATTTTCTATTGAACTGAAACTTTGCACAGTTTTTCAGTTCCATCTAAATCGCCATTTTTCGATATTAAATTTTTATTTAGAGCCACGACTAACTTTTCAAAAGGGTGTATGTGAAAATGGTTCAAAAATATTCAAAAATATGCACAGCAAAAACGGATTGTTCGATTGTTATGAATTTTTCAGCAAAGTTAGATAGCTAAATGGTGATTTCTAAGAAAATATACACTGTGAAAAAAAATCTATTTTATCATTGAAAAACATCATTTTTGTCACAAAAACTCAAATATCTCAAAACCCTATCTTTTTACCAACTTGAATTTTTTAGGGAAAACGGTCCATTGTATTAGCAATCTACCATAAAAATTTGGTGATGGTAAACTAATAAACAAAAAAGTTATAACATTTCAAAAATTTCACAATTTTTACCTTTAGTAAAAAAAATTTTTCTGTGTAAATTATTTCGGCCGGGAATCGCGATTTGATGCTGATTTTATTGTTCAGCAAAGTTAGATAACTAAATGGCGATTCCTAAGAAAATATACACTGTGAAAAAAATCTTTTTTAACATTAAAAAATATCATTTTTGTCACAAAAACTCAAATATCTCAAAACCCTATCTTTTTACCAACGTAATTTTTTAGAGAAAACGGTCCATTGTATTAGCAATCTACCATGAAAATAAACAAAAAAGTTATGACAATTCAAACATTTCACAATTTTCACATTTAGTAATAATTTTTTTTAGTGTAAATTATTTCGGCCGGAAATTGAAGTTTGATGCTGATTTTATTGTTAATGGCCTTGCGTGAGTAAAACAAGTTGTTTTTATTATATATTATATATACATATAATATAATATACTATGTACCGTAATGTTCCGATTTTATCACGCCCTCCGCGCATTAGTCGTTTATTCATTAATTTGCTGTTACATTTGAGGACAAGTGTTTTCCCTCTTCTTCAAGATGAATGTTGAAAGCGTGTTTTGCAACGTTAAAAATATTGAAATGGGTATAGATGTTGAAGAATATTACAGGGCATTTTTGAAAAGGGGCGTAATTAAATTGTTCAAACAGATGTCGCTGATGGCAATTTCTCAGTTGTTGTCGTTTTCGAACTTCCTGCGCCCTGCTTTACCAATGATATACAGATGGCTCGTTTGTCAAATTCTAGACGGCAGGACGTGCAAATGCGTAATTTTGTACACAATGTGGACATTTGGGCATAACCAGTCTCTTTCAGTTTATCTATGGTGCTTTCGGTGAGATTTCGTAACTCTTTTGAACATTTTTTTTCATCAAACGGTCTACAAGAGAGCGTTGAGTTGAAGACCTTTGAGAAAGCGACTGTTCATCATGTGTAGATTATAATAAACAAAATCACTTATTAATTTTAACTTACTTGTTTGGTGTTGGTGGCTGAAGAAAAAAAATACTATACAATTTTTAATATTCATGGCGGTAGTATTTTTTTGTTTTTTTCGTGAGCATTGTCAGGTATGTATACAGACAAACAAACGTAACACTGGCGAAATTTTCATTGACCACGCCTTCAACGATCATTTTGAATCTTGGTTGTGGCTTTCATAACAAGAAGAGCGCCCATCGTTTTTCTTTGCGTTTGACGTTTCACACTAGCGCCTTCTGATGACGATATTGCACAACGCAGTGTTTCGTGAAACATTTCCACCAGGTGGTGATAGTGTGAACTGGGCGATGAATTTTCACTAAAATTGTTCTAGGCGTTTCGTCTGTTTGTCTGTGGTATGTACCTCTTTCGCATTCTTCCGATCATAAAGTCTGTTCTCTACACACTTAATTTTGATTACCGAGTTCGGTAATTTTTTGACGAGATTAAAACTGCTGAGCACCGAACTCGTTCAGCAAAAATGCATTGTTTACCTTTTCCATACGATTTTGACAGTTGTTTTACTGAGCCTCAGTAAAATCGATTACCGAAACTACCGAGATCGTACTGCTGTTATAATCTCGTCAAAAAAGTACCGAACAGGCAATTCAGAAATAAGTGTGTAAGAGGGATTTTTTTTGCGGATAAACTAGACGTATACGCGTATAAAAAAACTTTTATTATACAGCTTTTGTCTTAAAAATAAATTCAATTCCATTTTTCTTATAATCAACAGCTTTTCAACTCTATCAAGGGATTTTTTCACCAGTCACGTACAATAAAAAGTATGACAATCTCAATATTTTTGATCACAACACTGGATCGCGTCTAAGTTTCAAATAGATACTATAGTAATTACGAATAATCAAACTAAAGTATCATGAAAACAACTTGTTTAATTCAGGCGGTAGCCTTTACAATAAAATCAGCATCAAAATATAATTCTCGAAATAATTTACACAGAAAAAATTTTTTTTTTGTTACTAAATGTAAAAATTGTGAAATGTTTGAAATGTCATAACTTTTTTGTTTATCAGTTTACCATCACCAAAATTTTATGGTAGATAGCTGATATAATGGGCCATTTCCCCTAAAAAATTGAAGTTGGTAAAAAGATAGGGTTTTGAGATATTTGAGTTTTTGTGACAAATATCATATTTTTTCAAAGTAGAAAAAGAAATTTTTTACAGTGTATATTTTCTAAGGAATCATCATTTAGTTATCTAACTTTGCTGAAAAATTTATAACAATCGAGCAATCCGTTTTTGCTGTACAGCTTTTAGAATATTTTAGAACTATTTTCGCATACACCCTTTTGAAAAGTTAGTCGTGAGTGAATATGAAGGTTTAATATCAAAAAATGGCGATTTATATGAAATTGAAAAACTGTGCAAAGTTTCAGATATTTTTGAAATGGTCGCTCAGGATCGACTGACATGACTCCGTGGAATTCCTCTATATGTTTTCTTAACCCGACGTTTCGGTCCTTATTGGACTTTTTCAAGGATTCTGTAATGTTTGAGTTTGACCATATCGCTGCATTCGAAATCACGGTAGCATTAGTAGAACATTTTTGACAGCTCCTCCTCTTAAAGTATATTCTCCTATACCTAATAGAAGGCTCCTAGCAATATTATAAACTTCCTCTAAAATGCTACGTCTTTAATGGACGGTTCCTAACAACAAATACTTCATGTCATCATTTTGCGTGTTTCTCTTCGGTAGAAAACAAAAGATTTTATCCAGGGCGTTTTACACAGATATTAAATTAAACATAGCTCCATATGTTTAAATCACAAGTCTATCTAATGCAAAGTATTTATTGCGTAGAAACGGCTATCTCAGTCTTAATTTACGACGATTTATTTTATTCTACCCGACGTTTCGGCCATGGGTTTTGGCCTTTTTTTCAATCCAGCCGTAACTATGTTGATTCAATTTCAGTTAACACTAGTAGACGTAACACCTCCGGTAGGAACTCTCAAACATTACCCACCTTAATCAGACCCATCGATTACCAATCCTTAAATTATCATTACGCTTGCCAGCAATTCAATATATCAAGAGCTGGAGTACGAAACTGGACCTGGAGTACTAACCAGAAACTTCTATGAGCAACTAAGATAAGATCTTGGCCAAGATCAATATCCTCAACTCAACATTTCCATCCTGATCAGGTCGTTCACTTTGCATTTGCATCCATAGCCTTAACTCAAATGGCATCTGACTCCCTGGATATGCCTCCAAACCTCACTCTCCAGCACAAGGTTATTTCTGCAATCCTGTATCGTTTATCATCAATTCCCATTTCAACCACTTTTCAGGACATCCATGCCGTCCAACCAAATCTTTTAGAATCAAATAACTGCCAAAGTTTCTATTGGGATCGTTAATCAAAGCTAATTTACTTACTCTTGCCGCTGTCTTGGCGCGGCACTTTGAATCATTAAATACTATGTGATAAATCCTAAAATATCACAGTTCCGCTCCCCACAGCTTTATCAACCCCTATCTTGTCGCGTATTTCTTTAGTCTTTGCGTAATCAACTTTTAATCCTTTTTATGCTACATAGCCAATAAAATCTTAGTTCCCGCTTCCATGTTGCGTATCTGTTACAAATTCTTTGTTTCCGCTATCAAGCCGCGTATCCAGGCTACGTGTTTCTTCCGCTCTCATGTCGCGTAACAAACTAAAGCTTCCATCTCCGCTATCATACCGCGTAGCCAAATGAATTTTCATTCAAATCCGCTTCCAAGCCGCGTATCAAATGAAAGCTATCATTCACGCTTACATGTCGCGAAGCTCATTGGATCTTCCATCCAAGTCCGCTTTCAAGTCGCGTAGCAGCAATTAAATCCATTTCACACAGTTGAATTGTGGATTTCCTGGTGAATTCTCAATATTTATCAGTTTTTATTCCTACAAGCTCTAGCTGCAGCTCAAGCAACAAACACTTTTATATTTCCCTGCCAAACATCCTGATGTCCACGATTTTGCACTTCCCAGTAAACACTAACAACACTATCACTAATGCACACAACTACGATTGAAGAATCCCATCCTCGTCGCCAATTTGTGGTATTTCATTAACCAAAATAAAATAACATGTTCTATACATTTTACTATTATTGTTTATTATGAGCATCCTCAATCTGACAGTTACATAGACAAGTAGACGACCAATGCGTCACAGACAATAAACATACAATTGACAAATATAATACAAATCTCATTACCACAACCGGCGTGGACCTCACGCGGGTGCTGAACCACAACAGGAGCGCACTACCAAAGATGTTGATAGTTACCGAAAAGCTGCGTGCAGGGTGTTAGGAGTTGTATAGAAATAATTTGTCCGCCACTGTAGCATACGCTCACGAGTTACCACGATGGTGTGGTAATTTCTCGCAGCATCCCTGTGTGGCTGCTGTGGTTAGATAATTGAGTTTTATTTTGATCGTCACCGGTATCGGTATCGCTTTGTTGGTCGACCGTGTGGTCACGCGCACTTTTGAATATATTATACAGTCCATTTCGTATTACAACGGTGTAATTATTAAAAATAGATATAGTGACAAGTGACCATATCACCGTTTTTCTTTTCTACCACCAACCGAACAAGTGTCGCGAGTGCATAAACAGGGATTGGCCCTAACATTGGTCCTGGCGAGCCGCATTAGCCAGTTTCGAGCTTGTTCGCGGTGTGCGCGGCGTGGGTACGACATCGGTCGTCGAATTGTGCTTGACCGGTCTGGTCGAAAAATTAAAACGTGCCTTTCTTGGTGATTCTGCTTCGTCGCTGCTGTGGATTTAGGGGTTACGTGTATGGTTGCTGCATCAATCCAGAGGATCTGAGTCATCGCTCGCTATTCCCGCGGACCACCGTTCCTGTACCCGAAGCCCAGAGTGGACATCTAGAGATTGCCGAAGGACGTCAGTACAGTGTGCTTGAGATTGGATGGTTGAGGTGCCTGGCTTGATCTGCATATGCGGCAGTCAGTGCAAGTTCTACATAGGTAGACACTATATAAGCTAAGATGAGCATAAATTGCATGCAAGATTGTACATCAAATTAGTAGATCACTGTGGAGAAAGTGTTTGGGATTCTCCGGTTTTTACGATTTCTTGCCTTTGAAGGCACTATTTGGGGTTGCTGGAAAGTTGTTGGTCACTTTGATTATTTGATCTGTCAATCAGTCAATTCGTTCGGTTGCTTGAGGTCTCGTGAGTTAGTTGCTTATAGTGAGAAGTGAAGTGATTGCAGCAAATATGCCGGTGGCTGATCTACGGGCCTACGTGAAGCAGGAGCGCCAAGCCTGGATTACGCTGGAGAACATAGAAGAGTTTTTGGAGAACTATGAAGAACGTGATCGGAGTGTTTTGCAATTTCGTATGAAGAAGTTAGATGAAGTGTACGACAAGTATTGTGATGTGCGAGTTAAAATTGAAGTGTTGACTGACTGAGACGAAGAACTATCGGTGGTACATATTGCACGAGGACGTGGAGGACCGTTGTAGGAAGTGTAATTCAGTAGGAGAAACGATCGAGCATGTCGTTGCAGGCTGTTCAGTGTTAGCTGGATCAGCTTACCTCGATCGTCACAACGAAGTTGTCAAGATTGTGCACCAACAGCTTGCTTTAAAGCACAACTAAGGGGAAAATTCACGGATAAGGGCAGTTTTCAGCTTCGAGAATGTTGATAAATCGCGTTGGGAAAGCACGAATCGCCGTGCAGTGCTAATTACACTAGTTTACAAAATAAAACGAAAGTCGTGAACTTCTGTCATCGACCAAAATTTTTGAAGCGCTGATTTCGAAACCGTGATTCAAAAAAATTTAAGTGGAGCAGTTTTTCAGTTTTAGCTCAATATCGGGTTTAACAATTTTTTAAAATATGGAATTTTCTAACATTCATATATCTTGCGTTTTGTTCAACCAATTTCAAATCTTTTTCCGTAAATTAAAAGCTCAATACAATACCATTCGATCATCTGAATGCAGGTTTTGCGTCAGATTGATGAAATTCAAGATATTGGCGAGTTTTTGGGACAATCTCCTTAAATTTTAGCAAAATTTCCAAAAAATATTTGAAGAAATGTATATTTTTTAATAAGAAAAAAACAATCTAAAAATTCTTTCTCAACGTTAATTTGACATTTTATATGTAGGCGAGTAACAGTAAAAAGTCAGTGAAGTTAGCGACTTTGCTTAAAAATAGAACAAAAATCGATTTCAAATCATCATCCTTGTATGGAAAGTCGGAAAAAATTCCGCTCTACTGTATTTTTTTTCCTTCACGTTTTTGAACTCAGGGCATGATTCTTAACTAAAAAAGATCATCAGATTACAGAGTTCAAAATGCTGTAAACTAGTGTAATTAGCCTTATTTGTTGGGCTTTCAAAGTGGTAACAGCAACTAGACAATATTTGCTCGATACTTCATCAAAAATGTTCACTAAACTATTGCATTTTCATCGATTTCCAACGATTTGTAAAACTGGTTCGTAAAACGGAAGTGGTGCAAAAAGGCCATCTGCCATGGGGCAAGATGCCACTTCATGAAAACATTCAAAAATTTCGTCCATCAGTTTTCGGGCCTTTCCGACTCCCTTTCCCCCTCTGTCCCGCATTTTTCGTATACTCAATAAATGGAGTGTCACCTCGCTCGCCGCACATAAATCGCCATTTTTCGATATTAAATTTTTATTTAGAGCCACGACTAACTTTTCAAAAGGGTGTATGTGAAAATGGTTCAAAAATATTCAAAAATATGCACAGCAAAAACGGATTGTTCGATTGTTATGAATTTTTCAGCAAAGTTAGATAGCTAAATGGTGATTTCTAAGAAAATATACACTGTGAAAAAAAATCTATTTTATCATTGAAAAACATCATTTTTGTCACAAAAACTCAAATATCTCAAAACCCTATCTTTTTACCAACTTGAATTTTTTAGGGAAAACGGTCCATTGTATTAGCAATCTACCATAAAAATTTGGTGATGGTAAACTAATAAACAAAAAAGTTATAACATTTCAAAAATTTCACAATTTTTACCTTTAGTAAAAAAAATTTTTCTTTGTAAATTATTTCGGCCGGGAATCGCGATTTGATGCTGATTTTATTGTTCAGCAAAGTTAGATAACTAAATGGCGATTCCTAAGAAAATATACACTGTGAAAAAAATCTTTTTTAACATTAAAAAATATCATTTTTGTCACAAAAACTCAAATATCTCAAAACCCTATCTTTTTACCAACGTAATTTTTTAGAGAAAACGGTCCATTGTATTAGCAATCTACCATGAAAATAAACAAAAAAGTTATGACAATTCAAACATTTCACAATTTTCACATTTAGTAATAATTTTTTTTAGTGTAAATTATTTCGGCCGGAAATTGAAGTTTGATGCTGATTTTATTGTTAATGGCCTTGCGTGAGTAAAACAAGTTGTTTTTATTATATATTATATATACATATAATATAATATACTATGTACCGTAATGTTCCGATTTTATCACGCCCTCCGCGCATTAGTCGTTTATTCATTAATTTGCTGTTACATTTGAGGACAAGTGTTTTCCCTCTTCTTCAAGATGAATGTTGAAAGCGTGTTTTGCAACGTTAAAAATATTGAAATGGGTATAGATGTTGAAGAATATTACAGGGCATTTTTGAAAAGGGGCGTAATTAAATTGTTCAAACAGATGTCGCTGATGGCAATTTCTCAGTTGTTGTCGTTTTCGAACTTCCTGCGCCCTGCTTTACCAATGATATACAGATGGCTCGTTTGTCAAATTCTAGACGGCAGGACGTGCAAATGCGTAATTTTGTACACAATGTGGACATTTGGGCATAACCAGTCTCTTTCAGTTTATCTATGGTGCTTTCGGTGAGATTTCGTAACTCTTTTGAACATTTTTTTTCATCAAACGGTCTACAAGAGAGCGTTGAGTTGAAGACCTTTGAGAAAGCGACTGTTCATCTTGTTCGTTAGATTATAATAAACAAAATCACTTATTAATTTTAACTTACTTGTTTGGTGTTGGTGGCTGAAGAAAAAAAATACTATACAATTTTTAATATTCATGGCGGTAGTATTTTTTTGTTTTTTTCGTGAGCATTGTCAGGTATGTATACAGACAAACAAACGTAACACTGGCGAAATTTTCATTGACCACGCCTTCAACGATCATTTTGAATCTTGGTTGTGGCTTTCATAACAAGAAGAGCGCCCATCGTTTTTCTTTGCGTTTGACGTTTCACACTAGCGCCTTCTGATGACGATATTGCACAACGCAGTGTTTCGTGAAACATTTCCACCAGGTGGTGATAGTGTGAACTGGGCGATGAATTTTCACTAAAATTGTTCTAGGCGTTTCGTCTGTTTGTCTGTGGTATGTACCTCTTTCGCATTCTTCCGATCATAAAGTCTGTTCTCTACACACTTAATTTTGATTACCGAGTTCGGTAATTTTTTGACGAGATTAAAACTGCTGAGCACCGAACTCGTTCAGCAAAAATGCATTGTTTACCTTTTCCATACGATTTTGACAGTTGTTTTACTGAGCCTCAGTAAAATCGATTACCGAAACTACCGAGATCGTACTGCTGTTATAATCTCGTCAAAAAAGTACCGAACAGGCAATTCAGAAATAAGTGTGTAAGAGGGATTTTTTTTGCGGATAAACTAGACGTATACGCGTATAAAAAAACTTTTATTATACAGCTTTTGTCTTAAAAATAAATTCAATTCCATTTTTCTTATAATCAACAGCTTTTCAACTCTATCAAGGGATTTTTTCACCAGTCACGTACAATAAAAAGTATGACAATCTCAATATTTTTGATCACAACACTGGATCGCGTCTAAGTTTCAAATAGATACTATAGTAATTACGAATAATCAAACTAAAGTATCATGAAAACAACTTGTTTAATTCAGGCGGTAGCCTTTACAATAAAATCAGCATCAAAATATAATTCTCGAAATAATTTACACAGAAAAAAATTTTTTTTTGTTACTAAATGTAAAAATTGTGAAATGTTTGAAATGTCATAACTTTTTTGTTTATCAGTTTACCATCACCAAAATTTTATGGTAGATAGCTGATATAATGGGCCATTTCCCCTAAAAAATTGAAGTTGGTAAAAAGATAGGGTTTTGAGATATTTGAGTTTTTGTGACAAATATCATATTTTTTCAAAGTAGAAAAAGAAATTTTTTACAGTGTATATTTTCTAAGGAATCATCATTTAGTTATCTAACTTTGCTGAAAAATTTATAACAATCGAGCAATCCGTTTTTGCTGTACAGCTTTTAGAATATTTTAGAACTATTTTCGCATACACCCTTTTGAAAAGTTAGTCGTGAGTGAATATGAAGGTTTAATATCAAAAAATGGCGATTTATATGAAATTGAAAAACTGTGCAAAGTTTCAGATATTTTTGAAATGGTCGCTCAGGATCGACTGACATGACTCCGTGGAATTCCTCACAAGATTCCAATCGCTTCGGTCTTCGAAGGAAAGTTTCATAAATGATTTTTCTACAAGAAGCGTTGATCGATTTGAATTAAGGAGACTAGAGGCGACCTTTGCGATTTTTTATTTAAAAGTGTAACTTTTGCCATAGTAAATCCTATGGAAACTTTGAACCGCTTGCGCTAAATTATAGTTTCACCGATTGCACTGAAATTTTGCACAGTTTATATGGGACCTAAATGGAATAAAAAAGTCGACTGGAGCGGGAGCGAGGATTTATTTTTTCCATACATGCGTGTCCCATACTACTGTACACATGTACACATGTACATTAGTTGTTTGAAATTCATAATAATATCAAGTTGATAATAATTAAGAGAGATTTATGCAACGTACCTAAGAGATTTCTCTAAAGGAGCACAATTTTCACTTATTCTCTTATATGACACGCGTTAGTTCAACTAACCCCATCAGCGTGGTCGTCCCAGTGTTGGTTGGGACGTTAAACAGAACTGGCACGATGGCCCTCCGGCGAGACAGGAGTGTTGGCGTAGGCCCAATAAGCCACCCGTAAAAATCCCCATTGCGAATAACATAGGAGAAAATACGACTCGATACAATCGGCAAAGACCCACGCGACGAAATAAGGACTACGATTGGAAACTTGGAACATGGAATTGCAAGTCACTAGGTTTCGCAGGATGTGACAAGATAATCTACGACGAACTACATCCCCGCAACTTCGACATCGTGGCGTTGCAGGAACTTTGTTGGACTGGACAGAAAGTGTGGAAAAGCGGGCACCGAGCGGCTACCTTCTACCAAAGCTGTGGCACCACCAATGAACTGGGAACAGGATTTATAGTGTTGGGCAAGATGCGACAACGTGTGATCGGGTGGCAGCCGATCAACGCAAGGATGTGCATGTTGAGAGTTAAGGGCCGTTTCTTCAACTACAGCATCATCAACGTCCACTGCCCACACGAAGGGAGACCCGATGACGAGAAAGAAGCGTTCTACGCGCAGTTAGAGCAAACATACGATGGTTGCTCGCCGCGTGACGTGAAAATCGTTGTCGGCGACATGAACGCGCAAGTAGGAAGGGAGGAAATGTACAGACCGGTAATCGGGCGAAACAGCCTGCACGCCGTATCGAATGATAACGGCCAGCGATGCGTAAACTTTGCAGCCTCCCGTGGTATGGTAGTCCGAAGCACCTTCTTCCCCCGCAAAGATATCCACAAAGCCACCTGGAGATCACCCGACCATCAAACAGAAAACCAAATCGACCACGTTCTAATCGACGGTAAATTCTTCTCAGATATAACCAACGTCCGCACATACCGCAGTGCGAATATAGATTCGGATCACTACTTAGTCGCTGTATGCATGCGCACAAAACTTTCGGCAGTTATCACCACGCGTCGAAGTCGAACGCCGCGGCTCAACATCGAGCAACTTCGTAACGTAGAAGTGGCTCAAGACTACGCGCAGCAGTTAGCAGTGGCCCTACCAACGGAAGAGCAGCTTGGCGCAGCTACACTTGAAGATGGCTGGAGGGACATCCGATCCGCCAAAGGTAGTACCTCGGCTACAGCACTAGGCTTCGCGACTCCGAATCACAGAAACGACTGGTACGACGGCGAATGTGAACAGTTGAAAAACGAGAAGAATGCAGCATGGGCGAGAATGCTGCAACACCGTACGAGAGCGAATGAGGCACGTTACAAACAGGCGCGGAACAGGCAGTCTTCCGGATGAAGAAGCGCCAGCAGGAAGAACGAGATCGCGAAGCGATGGAAGAGCTGTACCGCGCTAAGGACACACGAAAGTTCTACGAGAAGCTGAACCGCACGCGCAGAGGCTTTGTGCCACAAGCCGACATGTGCCGAGATAATCACGGGAATATTCTCACGAGCGAGCGTGAGGTGGTCGAGAGGTGGCGGCAGCATTACGATGAGCACCTCAATGGCGACGTTGCAAGTACCGAAGGTGGCGTGGTAACAGATCTAGGAGTTGTTGGAGCTATCACACAGCGGAACACACAACAGCGGGACGAGAAAGGAACTTTCCGGACCGGAGTAAAAGCAAACTACTTGCGTACGGTTTGACGATCACGAACGAACTGAATTTATTGACTATTCACATTCTCACGTATAAACAATTACAATGCTCGACAACATAAAACATGTTCAGGGTGTATCTATTTACACATCCGTTGTCTCGTTTACGAGGGGTGCTCGAATGCACAAAATACATATTCCCAACACCCCCTCTCAGGTCGACAACCCGAGTAACATCACTAACAAATATCACAGATCCTATCATCAATAGTCCAAATCAACATACATTTACTAGGTCAGATCGCCAAATTTGGCTCTTCAAAACTCATCACACTAATACACAACATCAGGTCTCTCGTACACAACAATAAACGTCAAAACAGTCTGAAACTTCTCAAACAACAATCGTCAAAAAAACAAGGTCAACCATTTAAAACAGTGTTTGTCTAACTAGGCAACATCGTTACCTACACGCTTTATATCGTCCACAACGATACTTTCTTATTGTTACTTCTTCTACTTCTTCTTCTCGTTCTTAACCGCTTTCCCGCTTTGCTCTGCACTTCATTTTCTTGTAATTCTCGCGACTTCATCACATTCTTCCCGTTCAGCGCCATCTTCGGGTTCTCCGCCTCCTTCACGCTCACTATGGCCGCATCCACATCACGTCGCCTGCGTTCACACCAAACATCCAACTCGTACAGCTTTCCTGTATGGTGCCCGACAGCCACTACTTCTTCTTTCTTCACAATGTTCACTCTGTCGCCGGCAAAGTGGACCTGCAACCCGGATCTCGCCACACGATTAACCGAAAACAAATTGCTCCGTAATCCGGGGAGGTACAACACTTCCTTCGCTTCATATTTCTACATCCTTCCGCCGACGTCAGCAAAAAGCACTACGTCACCACAAAATTCCGCTGTCATCTTCTCGCCGTTCGCCACAAGCACTGGCACCGGCTTCTCCAATCGTCGCATCACTTTGAAGAAACTGGGATCCTTCACCATGTGATCCGTGGCACCGGAGTCTAGGAACCACTGCGTTCTCACCAGCTCTTCTTTTTCTTCCTGCGACGCCATGAAGCAAACGTCCGCACGATCCGAGGTACATTTTTCTTCAACAACCATGTCATATTTACTGTTTCGTCGTTTCACAACTTCGTACTCACTCGGATTCACTGGCAAACGCACACGACAGTTGGCTTGTTTATGTCCTATTTTGCCGCACCGAAAGCACCTCAACGTTCTCCACACATGCCTGCTCGTCATGGCAACACCCTCACTTTCTCGCTCATTTTCGGCCGCAGGGGCCAACATATTCTTCTTCAGGTGCACATCGAGCAACCGCTTTTTCACAAAAGCCAGTGTCACACCACCGGGAAGCGTCTCGATGGCCGTCACCACCGAATCGAACGACGCAGGCATTGTCAGCAACAAATGGCAAATTGCATCAGCCTCTTCCACTGCCGCACCGCTCTCCTTCAACTCGCGAATCAAACGATCGAACTTTAACAAGTGTTCCGGCAAATCACTATCAGCCCCCTCTTCATATTTTAACCGGAGGAGCTGTTTCCGAATAAATAACTGGCCGGCAACACCACAACGCTCGAACACCGCCTTCAGCGTGTCCCAAATTTGCTTCGGATTCGCACAGTCCTTCACAAGTTCAAGCTGATTATCGGCGATGGCCGAAACGATAATCGCTTTGCACTTTTTATCCGCGGCACTTCGCTCAACCATTTGCCTTTTCTTCTCGGTTTTCACTTGCGCGGAATCGTCGGCCATCTCACGCAACTCTTCAATCTCGACGATCTCCCGGTGGACACAATCCAATAAACCGTGCATGTCGAGGACGGTCTCCATCCGGAACTTCCAGTTATGGAATCCGGACCCGTCGAACGCGGCGACTTTCGCTTTCTCGTCCATACCTGGACCCATAGCCTGTTGGAGCTATCACACAGCGGAACACACAACAGCGGGACGAGAAAGGAACTTTCCGGACCGGAGTAAAAGCAAACTACTTGCGTACGGTTTGACGATCACGAACGAACTGAATTTATTGACTATTTACATTCTCACGTATAAACAATTACAATGCTCGACAACATAAAACATGTTCAGAGTGTATCTATTTACACATCCGTTGTCTCGTTTACGAGGGGTGCTCGAATGCACAAAATACATATTCCCAACAGGAGTATGTGCACAGGATGAAAGACTTCCGGTCCCTGACCTTCAAGAGATTGAGGAGGAGGTTGGCCGGTTGAAAAACAACAAAGCCGCTGGAGCAGATCAACTACCAAGCGAGCTTCTAAAATACGGTGGAGAAGCACTGGTGAGAGCACTACACTGGGTCATTACCAAGATTTGGGAGGAGGAAGTATTACCGGAGGAATGGATGGAAGGTATCGTGTGTCCCATCTACAAAAAGGGCGACAAGTTGGATTGCGGAAACTACCGCGCGATCACACTACTGAGCGCTGCCTACAAGATACTCTCCCAAATTTTATGCCGCCGTCTATCACCGATTGCAAGAGAGTTCGTGGGGCAATATCAGGCTGGATTCATGGGTGAACGCGCTACAACGGACCAGATGTTCGCCATCCGCCAGGTGTTGCAGAAATGCCGCGAATACAACGTGCCCACACATCACTTGTTCATCGATTTCAAATCGGCGTATGATACAATCGATCGAGAACAGCTATGGCAGATTATGCACGAATACGGATTCCCGGATAAACTGATACGGTTGATCAAGGCGACGATGGATCGAGTGATGTGCGTAGTTCGAATATCAGGGACACTCTCGAGTCCCTTCGGATCTCGCAGAGGGTTACGGCAAGGTGATGGTCTTTCGTGCTTGCTCTTCAACATTGCTTTGGAGGGTGTAATAAGAAGAGCGGGGATAAACACGAGTGGGACGATTTTCACGAAATCCGTTCAGCTGCTTGGTTTCGCCGATGATATTGATATTATTGCTCGTAAATTTGAGACGATGGCGGAAACGTACATCCGACTAAAGAGTGAAGCCAGGCGAATCGGACTAGTCATTAATGTGTTGAAGACAAAGTACATGATGGCAAAGGGCTCCAGGGAGGAATCACCGCGCCCGCCACCCCGAATTCATATCGACGGTGATGAAATCGAGGTGGTTGAAGAATTCGTGTACTTGGACTCACTGGTGACCGACGACAACGACACCAGCAGAGAAATTCAGAGGCGCATTGTGGCAGGAAATCGTGCCTACTTTGGACTCCGCAGAACTCTACGATCGAATAAAGTTCGCCGTAACACGAAGTTAACCATCTACAAAACGTTGATTAGACCGGTCGTCCTCTATGGGCACGAAACATGGACCCAACGTGCAGAGGACCAACGCGCCCTTGGAGTTTTCGAACGGAAGGTGTTGCGTACCATCTACGGCGGAGTGCAGATGGAATACGGGACTTGGAGAAGGCGAATGAACCACGAGCTGCATCAGCTGCTGGGAGAACCAACCATCGTCCATACCACGAAAATCGGGAGGCTACGGTGGGCGGGTCACGTCATCAGGATGTCGGATAGCAACCCGACTAAAATGGTTCTCGAGAGTCATCCGACCGGTACAAGAAGACGTGGAGCGCAGCGAGCTAGGTGGGTCGACCAAGTGGAGGACGATCTGCGGACCCTAGGCAGAGTGCGGAACTGGAGACAAACAGCCATGGACCGAGTGGAATGGAGGCGGCTACTATGTACAGCAGAGGCCACCCCGGCCTTAGCCTGACCGGTAAGGTAAGTAGTTCAACTAAGTCAAATATTATCGAGGTACGTTGAATGTGAATACTTGCAAAACATATTATTTTGGCAACACTGCCTGCGCGAATTGCTACGATTTTATCTTGTCTACTAATACCGTTTTTTAATTCAAATAACGTGTTTTAAAATATCCGTATTCGTTTGTTAAGTTTCGTGAATCTATCCGTCGCTCCGAAATCGTGAAATTAAGTGGTTTTTCGTATCGTGTGTTGTGATCTATTGTATCGGTTCGGTTGTGATAAATCATAAGTGGTGTTGTTTTTATTTGCTTTGGCAATTTTATACACCTACACCGCACGGAAATTTTTTTTGTGGACAGCGCCATCTACTAGACAATAGTTGAAGTGCTACCAATACACCGTATCGAACAGTTTCAATTTGCATACCCAAAGGCGCTACAATGGTTTGCAAGCGTTGCAACAAGAAGGTGTCCAACGGTGAAGGCGTAACGTGTCGCGGTTTCTGTGGTGCATCATTCCACGCTGTCTGCGCGAATGTCGATGAACCGTTCCGCAAGCAGCTGTTGGAAAATCGGGACAGCACCTATTGGATGTGTGAAAAATGTGCACCACTGTTCGCTAATGCACATTTCCGCACTCTTTTGACCGGTTTTGAAGAAAAGTTTTCTGCCATACCAGCTGCTATTCAAACGATGCAGGGCGAAATTGAGAAGCTTAATTCTGGCTTGCAATCTTTGGCTGCTAAAGCGGACGGGATTCCTACTACCCCGACGCCGTTTTCAACGCCCAATCCATGGCCCGCAATTCATCGAATCAATCGCTCTGCTAAGTCAGCAAAACGCTTTCGTGATAACGATGGTAGACCTGTTAACGTTGAAAGCTCGATCAAGACGGGAACGAAAGATACCAATGCATGCTCATCTATTCGGCTAGATCCTCAACTCAACGATGATTTAGTATGGATTTATTTATCTGCTTTCCATCCGAACACTACTGAGAACCAGATTTCATCATTCGTGACTGAATGTTTGGAACTGACTGACAACGTTGACCTCAAAGTCATTAAACTGGTTCCTAGAGGGAAAGATTTGAACTCGCTTAATTTCGTGTCTTTCAAATTCGGAATTAGTGAAAAATTTAAGGACAAAGCGTTTTCCTGCGATTCATGGCCTGAGCACATCCGGTATAGGCAATTCGAGGACAATCGCGCAAAAAACTTACCGAGAGTTGTGAGCCTATCTTCAACGCTTCAACCACACACATCAATTCATCCCTCTATGGAAGTATCGAACATAGACGGTTAAGGAGCAGTGAACTACCAGAACGTCCGCAACACGCTGATCAATCACCATCCGAACCAAGACGCACGCAAAGAAGCACTTTGGGAGCCCCTTGTGACCCCGTGACAGTCGAGCCAATTCCAGTCAAACGCATCAACCCTGCAAGCTGCCGTCGCAGTCGTCCTGGTCCTGTCCACGGCGGTTTGGAAGGGGTCTTCCAGCCTGCACCTCCAGGCAAGTATGCGTGTTTTGTCAGTCATTCTGTCGTTGAAGTTCCATCAATTTCTAGCTGCCCAACTGATTCCTGACAATATGCTGATCAACTACCAACCTTAGACCAACGCGAAGAAGTAATGCCCAGTTCCAGTCGAAGTATTTTTCAAGCCACTCCAAACCAGCCAGGACGCACGCAAAGAAGCACTTTGGGAGCCCCTTCTGATTTCGCGACAGTCGAGCCAACTCCAGTCATCCGCATCAACCCTGCCAGCTGCCGTCGCAGTCGTCCTGGTCCTGTCCACGGTGGTTTGGAAGGGGTCTTCCAGCGTGAACCTCCAGGGAACTCATTTATTTATTATTCCGCCGCTGTACCATCTGTTGTTTCCAGTCAAGCTTCTTCAACTCTAACATTGTTCACAACCGCACCTCGGATACCGGGATGCACACTTGCCAGAAGCCTTAAGGAAGCCCCTATTCCTCCCACCGCAGTCGAGCCCCTCCCGCCAGCGATCCACAGCCGTCCCGGTCCTGCGTGTGAGTTGGATGACGGGGTCTTCCGAACCCAACTTACAGGCAAGTATGATATCTCTTAGAAATATGTGGTTCCTGATTCTGCCATCATTTCCAGCACGTCACTACAGCACCCCGAGGGCAAAATTTTGCTGGTAGACTCTACCGAAAACTGCATTAGAAGCAGCATTCCAACAGAAGCACTAACCGATGCGCGGAAGTATGACATCTGGAACGCCACAACTGGCAACACAACGTTTGCGGTTGCCGGACCCTCTTGGATACCACATCCGGCAGTTCCGCATTTTCCGCCAGCGGAGGGAACGTTTTTGTCAACTCGTGCTTGTGGTGACTTTCCGAAGCATACAGTATCGGCCTTTCCGCTTTATGATGACACTAACAACTCCGTGGAATTGAGTGACGGAAATGGCAACGATGTCATGTGTAAAGTTACCGGAATAGGGTCGCGTGATAACTTCACTCTCCCCCTACAGGACACCGTGGGAATCAAGGTTTTAAATGACTCTCGACCTCTACGCATTTATTACCAGAATGTACGAGGACTCCGCACTAAAATTGATGACTTCTTTCCTGCTGTTAGCGACCAAGATTATGATGTTGTAGTGCTGACTGAAACCTGGCTCGACAAGGCTATACACTCAGCACAGTTGTTTGGGGAACATTACACCGTCTACAGAACTGACCGTAACCCGGGAAATAGCCACAAAACTAGAGGCGGTGGCGTTCTAGTGGCAGTTGCCTCACACCTTGCAAGCATGCGTGAACCTGCCTCCATTAGCGACGCTCTTGAACAACTGTGGGCCCAGATCACCTTTAAATTGCATCGAATAATGTTTTCTTAGCGAAACTTGTAAGTTGGACTAATTTAATATATTGGAGAAAAACGATTTTCAAGCTTAAAAACACTATCTCTGGAACTGCCAAAAAGACCTCGGGGAGTTAGGCTATTTCGATTGGAAAATGTCTGGATGGAGCAAAATTTTTAAAATCAAAATATACTCATTCGACGAAAAATCGATTTTTAATTTTAAAATTGAAAGATAATATATTTGGCAACACTGTATCGAAAAAAAAAGTCCTTGGCTCCTCCAACAATTTTGTTCAAAACAGCCGAAGGTCAAACGTGTGTAAGGACTGTTCAATGTACAAAACGGACAACTTGCTTGAGCGATATCTTTTTATTTTTCAATAAAATCATTATCAGTTTTTTGCATTACTTTCTATAGCTATTCTCAAATGTAGGAAAAATATAACATCACGCCAAATGTTCTTTAATGTATAACTGAAGCGATTTTCGTAAAACATCAATAAAACCCATTTCTTCAAATTCGACATAACTTTTCACATACTTAAGGCGAAACTGGAAGCATTTCCTCACTTTTTGGTTTTTGATTTTTTAATAAATAACGAAGCAATATTTTCAAAATCGGTTTTCGTGCACATGTAGAGTATGGATCAAGGTATCGTCTGAATTTTTTTGTAGTGGAAAATGTTTTTCGTTTTTGCAGAAACCATTCTTGAACAAAATTTCACAAAAGATGGTTTCTGCAAAAATGGAAAATATTTTCCACCTCAAAAAAATTCAGAAGATACCTTGATCCATACTCTACATGTGCACGAAAACCGATTTTGAAAATATTGCTTCGTTATTTAAAAAAAAAACAAAAACCGAAAAAATGAGAAAATGCTTCCAGTTTCGCCTTAACATGCACATTTTCATGAAGTTTCTAATATATTGGAATCTTATACTATTCTACTAAAGGTAAAGCTCAATAAATAATCAGTAATAATGCAGCAAGGAGCCTCCAGCTTGATATAGTGAGTTGCCTTATTTTCATAGAAATTATTAAAAAATATTAATTTAAGTCCTGTGCTGCAATAGCACAACGGATTCGGCTAAAAGTTTGTCCAGAGTAGTAGAATACTGCTTTCTGAATGATGCAGAAGAAAAAATACTTTAAATTGCATTCTCCATCAAAAATTAAATCCATAAAGATGGTCGTAGTAAAAAATTGCATACTTTTTGTGATGGAGATTTTCAACTCTAGCGAATCTTGAGATTATTTAATTTCAACAAAGTTGATACAATGTTATTGTACACCTCATTTAATAATAATCGGATGTAAAGTTTTTATTTCTAACATCTTTGTTATGAAAAACTTGCATAAAGTTGCATTGTTATTTGGAATAACCTTCAAAGAACGAAACTGTTTTGATTATTGTACCTGTAATGGCACACAGTTACCAAACCAGCAATGCTATTAAGAAGCAGTTTTCTGCATTTAAAACCACATTATTCCCACTTTCGACTGGATGCATAAAAAAATTGATTATTTAATATTTCCATGCCCTTTTTGCATTAAAATTGAATTTTATTCAAAAAGTCGA
Organism: Aedes albopictus; assembly: GCF_035046485.1. Taxonomy (NCBI): domain Eukaryota; kingdom Metazoa; phylum Arthropoda; class Insecta; order Diptera; family Culicidae; genus Aedes; species Aedes albopictus. The sequence goes on from NC_085137.1 coordinate 266,693,874, forward strand.
AACTCACTTGAGACTTTAATATCTCAACAACTTATTCTCCAACAAGGTTTAAATTTTGCCAGAATTTTTATTACTCATGCTGCTGCAGCATGACACATACTTTTCTGATATTAAAAACGATATACCACAAGTAAACTGTAATTTTATATATATTATCAATTTTCAGCAAAATTTACCTCATTTAACACCTGGCCGATTTTCTATAAAATAAAATTATTTTTATTCGATTCAAAAATGGTTACTATAATGAGAGATGATGTACTGAGCAACGAAGCAAGGGTGGTTAAATTTGAGATCCGCGTCTTCTTTTTAAAGCCTTGTAAAGTTGTCCGTTTTATAAAATGAACAGTCCTTATATGTTATAGTTTCAAAGTTATAAATTAAGGAAAGGAAAGGAAAATTTTGATTTTTCTTGTATTGACAAAGACGAGGGGTGCTGCCACGGGCCGACGGTTGATCTGATTGGCACTAAAATTTGGATTTTTTCTTTCTCCATTTAAACAAACATTTCAACAAAATTTAGTACAAATCCGTGTTGGTCGATAACACGCGGTGTGTACACTTGGTGTGGAATGACCCAAATATATTTCATGTGTTTATGTTCAAAAAAAAAAAAAAATAATAATTTTCGACTGCTCCGCAACCATACGTCTCCATTACAACTTTCTTAAAAAAAAGTATTAATTTTTTTCGTTCCTAGCGCAGTTTTGCGCAGACAGCGACGTATAACCCCAAAAACTAGACAAGATTTGGGGTTAGATGCAATACACCTGATCGTTCCGAAATGTTTCATTAAAAAGTACTATAACAATTTATCCTGAATTTATTATCCAAAAAATCTGTAAATACTGCATTTTTTGATGATCTCACAGGACAACAAATGTAAGTTAAAAGTTTAATCAAATGTTGTAATGCTATGGTTATAAGTATTCCAAAATAACAACAAAATTCATGGATTGCAATACCAGCTATTTGTTATACACTGCGCCATTGGTTTGAAATTAAGGTGATAAAAACAAATTCAACGGTACATAATTTTACAACTTTCAAAAATTCCCTTGGACTCAACTTTTTTCCAACTGACTTGAAAATTGGAATTTTTCTTAGTTGAAGTACAGGGGGTGGCCAAAATGTTTGGGATAGGTAACTTTTTTTTCTCCCACTTAAAAGTTCAACATACTGTAACTATTCAGAGAGTGCACCAAAAATTTTCAAATTTTGACTGTTTACCAACATATTATATGTGCATCATTGACTCAAGTTTGAGCGCGATTGGTTAATCTTTCGCTAAGTTAGAACCGTTCGGGTAAAACACTATTTTTTAGACAACTAATTATTGAACTGTCATATCTCGGAAACCAGTGAACCGATTTGAACAAAATTTTGAACGTTTATCAACAATAACTTAATACTTGATACGACGTTTTAATATGTAATATTAAGGACAATAAAGTGATACCGGTGTGACATTTTCACCCATATAGAGTAAAATAAGTCAAATTTTCAACACCACACAAAAATTAATAACGATGTTCTTTCTTTAATCCAAATAGGCTCAAATATATCTAATAAGAGATATCTTGAGAACGGAAGTAGTTCATGACATTGATGTAAAAAATTTACATTTTATCGAGAAAGATCCATGAAGAGTCCCAACATGATACCTTTTTTCAACGTACAAAAAGTACCTATGTTTTGATAACTTGTGAAGCATCAATATATCGTTGATAAAAGTTCAAAATTTCATTCAATTTCATTGTAGCAAACTACTTAGTAACGAAGCATGCTATGCTATGCCAAGACCACCCCGCTTTCTGGGAACCATGCAATCATTACCTATAGACTTTCCTAGAACACCGATAACTTTCAAAGCCATTGAACTCTTAGCCAACGACCCGATACATATATCCAAATACCAAGAATCAATTTGCTATAAACAATTCGGTACCGTTCAACTTGCGAAATACCGTTTCCAAGGATCAAATTTCATTTATCGAATTCATAGAAATAAACACCCAAATTCAGGCCATATGCTATTCACCCTTCCAATACAATGTAGAACCTTTTCTCTCAAACAAACACACCTCGCGCGCAGCTAGTAAAGAACATTCTTGCTCACACCATTTCGATTCTCACCCACTCTCACGCTTCGCAACAATCGCAAGCGTAGAGCGAAAGCTTTCCATATGACTAACGAAATATGTACTTAACTCTTTCAAAGCTTTTATATAATTACTCTCTCTCTCTCTCTCTCTCTCTCTCTCTCTCTCTCTCTCTCTCTCTCTTTATACTCTTTCCATTCGATGCTCGCGAACTCTCTCCAAGTTGGTCCACATAGTTAGTAAACCATATGTCACAAAATTGTAGAACCACTTGTAACGCTTATAAAGAGGGATTTTCAATAAAGGACAGCAGTCCCAGTCCCAGTCTCGGTCAGACTCAGTCAGTCTTGAGCAGTCTCAGATAGACAGTGTTAAGTCTTAAATCAATTAGATGACAAGTCCAGTGATTGAGTGCTAACGTTCAAGTAAGGTATAAGTGCAGTTCCGGAAACAGTGTACAAGAGGTAATACAGAGTGTGGTAACCAAGTGTACGAGACACTGGTTTCTGAGATACGACAGTTCAAACATATGTTGTTCAAAAAATGTGTTTTTCAAGAACGGTTCTAGCTTCGCGAAAGATTGACCAATCGAGCTCAAACATTTGTATCAATGATGCACATATAATAGGTTGACAAACAGTCAAAATTTGAGAATTTCCGATACAATCTATGAAAAGTTACAGCGTGTTGAATTTTTTTGTGAGAAAAAACAGTTGCCTATCCCAAACATTTTGGCCCCCCCTGTGTTGGGTGGAGTTCAGGGCAGCATATTGAAAAACAGATTTTGAAGTAATGTTGATCGGCACACTCACAACTAAAAATATACTCCATTTAGTACATTACGGATTTATGTGTTAGTTTTACTTACAGATTTGATTTTCCACCTGGCAACTCATCCCACGAACATCCTATTGCCCTACAACGTTAACCCTAAACAATGCATCGTTTGGTTAGAATTCAGTGACCATTACAAAGCTACAACAACTTACGGTAGTAAATCGAGTATGCTAATTCATCCGTATATAGCCCTGGCCAAGTTCGCAGGGGTTGACGGTATTAAAGTGAAGGAGTTTCATTTTGATTTTTGTAATGTAGTGTTCTTTAGTGAAACATATCACCTTTTTAACACTTTAATGCGCCTCCAACGGTTCACCACGAACCGGCTGCTGCAGATGGAGTATGGCTGATCATATGCATCAGACATGCTCGATAAACAGGAGGAACCGCCGGGGCTCAGTAGAGTCTATTCCCAAGCAATAAATCCAAGTCAGTTGGATTTGAGAAGGTTTTGGTGATCGTTGCAAATCCTAATAAAGATATTATAGGATTTGTGACAGGTTTTGGAACCTTTTACAGCCAGCTGTCTTCAAAATGTTGTTTGGGCTCTATTTCCCACGTTTCTCGGTTGATTTTGATTAGTAATTTATTAATGTCATAGTCTCTTTTTCGAATTTTTACATTTACAATTTTTCTTTAAATAAAGCAATTAAAATCGACCGAAGAATTAATAGTGGGAAGGAGATTTGCAGCACTTAATTGTGCTGATAGATTCGAAGCTAACGTGCGAACACTTAAACGCATTGTTGACGTCAATGCGTTCGACGTGACATTTTTGACAAATACTGACTGCTTTTTATAGCGCATTTAGTTCACCACTGGACTATCGCACTAGTTTTCACGAGTGCGAAAACGCTAATAAAAGTGCGCGATTGCATCAAATCAACTCGGTGTCTTCAGAGCACTTGTTCTCCATAGATTGAAGAAATAGTGCGCCGAAGACATCAACTTGATTTGATGCAATCGCGCACTTTTATTTACGTTTTCGCACTTATAATGTCGCAGTTCGCAGTCCAGTAGTGAACTAAATGCGGTATATTAACTGAATAACGTTACTTGTGTATGACTAGGTTGACATTTCTAGGCTACGCTTGAGAAAATGACATGGTTTATCTAGGAAGGATCGATAGGACAATTGAACGAATTTGAATATTTTTCATAGTATTTGTAAGGGAATGAATACAAAATAGTTGACAAGCATTTTTTGTATAATTACAATCAATTGACCAACTTGGCGTATTTTAGTTTATTTCTTAGATGGTGTTAAGACACCAACAGAAAAATATCAGAAGTTCAGTTACATGTTTCTGTGGGTTTTGGACCGATGACAATTTAGGAACACAGGAGATGAACACAGAGCAGCAGAAAACGATTAGCGAAATCAAGAAAACAATTTGACACAGAATCGACTATATTTTAACATAGGGTTCGACTGATTCGATGAATCTATCTAGAAGTACCTAGAAGACAATTAACGCTAAGATTGGAAAAAAAGCTTGCAGTTGGAACTACACTAAAATAGTGGCCGATAGGAAACAATGCGCAAGACAGAATTATTGTCCATTTTTTTATATTCACCCGTAGGCTTTTCGCCGGTTGATAGTACAGAAACCTATTTTCCTTGACTTTCTACGCAATGAACATCTGACCGAACACACGTGTTTTTGTTAATCTCCTAGGCATTATTACGATATGATGTATGTGCATGACGGAACAACTAGCAGGACACAAATTCAGACGTCTCTTTTTAATAACGACATTCAGCATATTTCCAATAAAACTACACTTCAATAAAGACTAAAGCTGCTATGATAGAACAGATCAGAATGACTTAATTGACTATTACCTTGGAGATCTAATTCGAATAATTGACAAATTGACAAGAACCTAACTAAATACATGAACCATACTACAAAAAACCAATTGACAAAAAGAAAAAAAGAGGAAACTTTTATTAAAACTATTTTTGTTCAACGCAGGCCAAAACAGTGTCGACTTGGGCCACGATATGCCTACGTACTTCTGTGTGTTGAAACAAAAATAGAGGCTCCTAGAAGCAAATGTAGGGAAAGGGTGCGGTGTAGAACATAAGCCAGTGTGCTACCGCCGTAATCACTTTGAAAAAAAAAAAAAAAAAAAAAAATTCTTTTCGTGTATAGCATTTACTCCGCGTTCGTTCAATAACTCCTCGCCTGTGGAGAGTATTGCATATAGTAAACTTAATATTATGTAACGCATTTACTTACAATTTTCAGCTCAAATACAAATTAATTTTTAGGTTTAATATACTAAGTTCTCATTAGTTTTTAATTTCGAATATCAGTAACTTTTCTATTACAACAAGAGATTTAGCATCGATAGCAATCACAATAGCTCATTCATATCAATCCAAAACCCAGTGTTGACACTGTCGTTAGCGTGTTTTCCCTCCTCGCATCTTTCATTCGAACAAATACGGATCGCGTCCACGCAGACAACCCTTTCTATCTCAGCGCCTGTATTTATAGTAAGAGAAAAATTTTAAAGCAATGAAACTTTGGGTTCAATTTTTGAGGTTTTGTCTGGCCTCCAGCCACTGTGCGCTGGCATCAATGAGAGTATATTACAGGTGGGGAAGAAGAAGAGATGGCTATGTATTAGTAATGAAAGAAAAATGTAAACACAAATAGTGACGTCTCTATTTGACATACGTTCTTATGGGAGCTCGCTTTGATTGTAGTAGTGCACCAGACACGGATATCACGCACACGAAGTATCTTCTTCCCCACCTCTATTAGCCTCGCATTGCGCTGGCATCGTTTTTGCTCTTGTTTGACGTTTGCTCACTACTTAGTGGTGTCCCGGTCAAACACAGTACATGTAGCATTGGGCGATTACGTTTTCGTGGCGATATTTGAAATGATATTTGTTGTAAGTGTTACGTCTGTTCTTCTGTGCTTTTATTGTAAAAGTAATCCGTGAGGATCTAGTGGCAACACAATTCCGGCATATAGAATGGATGGCAGAACATCCCCGGAATAAAAAAAATATCTTGCGTTTAAAATCATACAGGCGTATCTACAATGATCGATTTCTCTTCGTCGATTTTCTCTTCGGATTATTCTGGAAAATACGACCATGATCTCTCGGTGTATTTCGGTGAAGGACGACTAGGACTAGCATCTAAAACAACAAAAACAACCAAAAATGATTTGCAGGCCAAGTTATGAGCCGAAGAGAAAATCGATGAAGAGAAATCGATCATTGTAAATACGCCCGAGATTGTCGTCTGACCGCCGTCGCACAGCAACTCCTATAATTATAGACCGATTGTGCAAATATGTGAGTATTTCGTGACGAATTCCTCGTCAGTTGCATGCGTCTAGAGCATTTTGATCAGTTGTCAGTCGCCCCAAACAGCGAATTAAGGTGAAACATCAAGAAATCCCATAGCAATTTTGCATATAAACTTTAGAGGCACAACTCTAAAGAACGAAGTATCGAACCAAGCCGCACTTGTTTATTCTGGCTTTGCTCACTTGCAAAAAGGGACAGCTTTTCCAAAACGAGAGCATTTGTTTACGAATTTTCAAGATTGGTGCTCTTGAAAACGTGAGTAAAATACCATTTTAAGGACATAGTTGCAAGCGTCCAAGAATTACAGCCAGCATGGCAGTCGCTTACACCTTTACCCTTCCTTCCCCTCGCCATAATGATCGACGAGCACAGAGGATGAGTAAAAAAAATTTTAAATAAGGCTAGCTTACCTGCTCAAACTGCACTGCGATTGCTACTCGTGATGAATAACAAAATTTCACACTAGTTGCGAAGAACTCCTTTTGAATATTTTTGATACTTTCATAATTTCGTGCCAAAATATAGCACACACCGCATCTTTCTTCGATGACGAGCACGCCTCGCACCTTTTTCAAAACACTTTTTTGGGCACTTCCACATATACCAGCACTGTGAAAATTTGATGCGATACAGAGAAATGGTCCTATGTTCCTTTGGTTGGGCGTTTGTCCTCGAAAACTTATTTATTTCCCACTTTTTTAATCGGAAAACTGATTCAATTTCAGTCGCGGTCTGCTAAACTGAAACGCGCACCGTAAAACTGCGTGTTGTTGTTCAGTGCAAAATAGATTTGAATCAATCGCTGTTACTGTTAATCACGCAGGACAACTATATATTTGCTAACATTTTTTCATATTATGAAAACATCTTTAAAAGTACATGCCAAACAATGTTAAGATAGACATGAACATGCTTTTGTAAGTTATGTGTTATTATTAATATATTTGATGTCATCCCACATTACGGTAGTACCCTCCGGCGAGAAAGGTGCAAGAGAAGAGAGGAGAGAAGTGTCAACAAATGTAAATAAAACTTTGCACAGTGTGGTAAATGTTGGCGATACTAAGCAAATACCGTCTACCCCCGTTGGTTTGACCTCATCTAATCTGAACACTTTTTAATTTGACCCCCTCTAATCTGCACATCGTTCAAACTAAAAATGGTTCAAACGTCATTCTGCTCATGGAACGGGGTGAAACGGAACGCAGAATCAAAACAAAACAGCAAAAAGGGTTACCATCATTGTGTTTTTCGATGTTCACAGGGTTACTAGAAGTTCAAATTAAAAAATGAACCCCGTTTGTTTGCATGAGGTGTAGTTCAAACCAACGGGGGTAGACGGTATTGTTTGGGAAAAAGATTTTAGAATGATTTTGAGCATTTTGTGATGATGAACCGACTGAATCAATGAAATGAAAGTGAAAATTAAAAGAAAATATACTGTTCACGTTCAATGGTTTAGTTCAACAGAAGTTTTTTTTTTTCGTTTCATTAACCAAGGTACGTTGCGCACTGTGTACTGCTGGTTTGTTTTGGTCAAGTGGGTGGTTGGGAGAGAATTTGAACGGGAGACAAAAGTATTGTTATGATTTCCAGCAACCTTCACCTTAAATGCACCAAAAATATGTAAAATTAGTATAATAAGACGCAGGCTATTTTGATTAACACGTGTAAGGTGTTGAACGTGACACATTTGTAAAAAACATTCAAAATAGTGATACATTGAACGTTTATTTCAGATAAATTTTATTTTAATATAAGTTTGCAATTTAAATTCACACAACATTAGTGGCTCCGGTGACTTTACTTTTTTGCACGCTCTACAGCTTTGCAGAAGATCGGAAACCTGTACGACGTAAAACAAAAAAGTTAGTATCGCAGCGCCAACTATGCGGCAAAATTACCAACTAACTTTCATCACCACTTCAAAGTACAGATAAAATACTTGTATTTTGGTGAAGACACCAACTAAAAAATGCACTCTTGAAGCGCTAGAGGTGTTTTCTTGCTAGATTCCGCTCGTGGCAATGTGTTAATCAAAAATGTATTATTTATGTTTGCTTCCAAAATTATACGTTGACCCATCTTTCTTTCTGCCTTATTGTAAACTTTAACGACGGAACCAGAACAGAAAATATCAGCCTTACCTTCGTAACGATGCAGAATGAACAAACAAAATTTGTTTCATCATGATTGCCAGTACTATACAAACGTAGCAGCAAACACTTGATGGGAGCATACCTGTAAAAAAAATAGTTGTATTAATTGCATTACGATGAAATCGATTCAGGACATTGTTTGGCAGTTTTTATGCAGAAATAAAAATCTCTTGGGCGCGACCCGTAGACTTGTACAGATTTGTACATCAGATAGTAACAAAATAAAAATGGGACTTTTGAACTGAAAATAGAGGAACCAACGTATTTTGGACACAGCGCTACGGCAATATATTTTGGACACTTCCATTTGTTTTTGCCGTAAGTGTCCAAAAAATATTGGCACGTTGCTGTGTCCTAAATATGTTGGTTCCCCTACTGGACAGATAAATTACTTATGAGTAAAATTATATGTTTTTTCAATACACATTAGGGAACGTCCATTGCTTACGTCACGCAAAAATCGACCAATTTCAACCCCCCCTCCCCCCTATGTCACACCTCTGGGACCTCTGAAATTTTTGTATGAGCTGTCACGCTTTGCTGAACCCCCCCTCCCCCCTCAAAGTGTGACGTATTTTATGGACGTTCTCTTAGGGTGCAATTATATTATGGAAATCGGAAGCTCAAATATATACAACTCTTCTAACTGTAAAGTAGAGAAACTTACGAGTTTAAAATATTTTGAGACTATTGAGTTATTTTTGAAATCTTTACTAAGATTAAGAATGACACGTATCCCTTTATCTTATTTCAGGATACGTGGAATTGCACTATTTTCACCACTAACTTTCTGGTGGTATTTGCCAGGAGGCAAATCACCAGCGTAGGCTTTCGGTATGCTGTGTTCGAAGAAGAGCATTGGAAAGTCGTTCCACTGTTGGACATACAATTGCTCGTTGTTTGTAACGATTTATAAAAGTTTTCAGATATGGACTTTGTAACAAAAACATGTACATCCAGATTTTAGGTGTACTTGCCTGACTTAAAAGCTAATAGAGCGAACGGAATGTGATGAGACCACTGAAGCACAGACAAACAGACGTAACACCTTGAACGATTTTCATGGAAATTAATCTCCCAGTTCACACTACCATCACAAAAGTTGCACGAATCACTGTGTAGTGCAATATTGTCAACAGAAGGCGCTAGTGTGAAACGTCAAACGCATAGAAAAACGATGCGCGCGCCTATTTTTGTGAAAACCACAACTATGAAAATTTAAAATGATCGTTAAAAGTGGGGTCGATGGAAATTTCGCAAGTGCTACGTCTGTTTGTCTGTGACTGAAGCTTTCGCGATTTTGAATTTAATGCGTGCCTGCGCAAAAAAGAGATTAACTGCTAAATTCAGAGTAGCCTAGTACTTGCAATATGGGTAATTCTCGCTGAGACCGGCCCACTATTTACACCTTGTCTTCAAAAATGTTTAAGGTGCCGATTTTCTGAAAGCCCTCGCTAAAAAGTAAGAAAAATGCATTTGGTTACTCAAATTGATGGACCCCTCGTTAGTTAGAGCCACAACAATTTTTGCAGACTCCTCGATTTTGGTCAAATGGTGGCTCATATAAACCGTTATAACTCGAAAGTTTCTCCAAAAACCACCTCTAAACGAATTGTTGTTGAAAAGAGAAAAGATAGAGCTACTATTCACAATAATAAAAAGTTGGCTCGGCCATATTGATTTTGGCCGCCATCTTGGATTTTTATACCAAAACATTTTTTTCATCATGAGGGCAACCACCGATTTCTAAAATTTTTACATCATTTGAAAGCAGGGATTGGCGGCATGCACCGTGCGGTGCGAAAAAAGCGTGTGCTTCACACAATCTCAAGTGCTTGTCTCCCATTTTGCCGAGAGACAGAGGACACATTCTACCGTGACGTTACAACATTTTGATGCATTCGTAGTCAGATTTTCCTCTATAACTCATGAAAACGAGCGTAAACCGCAAAATATGTTTTCATATTTGGATTCCTTGTAAAATTTCTGATATATTTGACCTATTGAACATTTAGTTTTCATTAGAAAAACGTGTTCAAAATGCGTATTTGTAGCGTGACGTTACAACGCGCTAGAATCCGACCCTCTCTAACGCTCTACCAACATCTTAAAAAATCTGCTCGGATTTTTATGACATTCTGAATTTTTTTCCCACCATTGAAATTTATTGGTTTGTCCTTCAATTAAATGGAATAAAATATTTAAATTTCGGATTTGTTTTTGAATAATCGACTTTTACATTTCGTGACGTTACAACGCCCGTTCAGTTTCAAACAGGGTCCTGCTCGCGTTGTAACGTCACGAAAATGCACATCATGTCAGAATCAGAATAATCAGCCAAATTTACCCGAATTTGTGAATATATCATTGCATTTTCTTCACTGCTTCAAGGGGAACTTTATTCTATTGAAAATTCATTTTCTGATAAATGGCTCGGAGGGCTAAGTTATTGCTATCAGTAGTATGAATATTCCTTCATGAAGGTTAATGACACCGGCACCCATCTTCGGTTTAGTATCACCCATATTCTTCCTGTTTGGAACAAAGACGAGCGCGCTGAGATCCATTATTTTGCACCACCAGATATTAAAAATTTTTCAGCATATAACTCATCACGCCGTCGAGATAAGGCACATTCTACCGTGACGTTAAAACGTTTCTACGCATTCGTAGTCAGATTTTTCACTATAATTCAAAAAAACGACTGTAAACCTCAAAATATTTTATCATATTCAGATTCCTTGTAAAATTTCAGATATGTTTGACCTATTTAAAATTTAGTTTTCATTAGAAAAACTTGTTTAAAATGCGTATTTGTAGCGTGACGCGCTAGAATTCGACCTCCTCTACCGCGCAACCAACATTTTGAAAAATTTGCTCGGATTTTTATTTCAAACTGAAAATTTCTCCCACCATTGAAATTTATTGGTTTGTTCTTCAATGCAGTGAAATAAAACATATACATTTCGGATTCGTTTTTGAATAATTGACTTTTACATTTCGTGATGTTTCAACGCCCGTTCAGTTTCAAACAGGGTTCTGCTCGCGTTGTAACGTCACGAAAATGCACATCATTTTTGAATCAGAATAATCAGACAAAATTGCCCGAATTTGTGAATATATTATTGCATTATTTTTACTGCTCCAAGAGCAACTTTATTTTATTGGAAATACGTTTTGTGATAAATGGCTCGGAGGGCCAAGTTATTGCTATCAGCAGTATGAAAACTCCTTCATGAAGGTTAATGGTACCCATCTTCGGCCTAGTACCACCCATATCAATCTAATATTGTCCCAAAGACTAAACCGTTGATATTCCCTGGGCTTGGATTATATCTTCCAGGAAGCTTTGATTTCAGGCATGTGGTCGATGTGCTTTGCAGTAATGATTGAAATAGCTGAATGTATAATCAATGGCAAACAATTCTGTAAAAATCAGATCTTCAAGTCATCGTCATCTGATATAGTTATACTGATCATGACGCTGCATAGTATATCGAACATTTGTCGAAGTCATTTATGTGCCGGGAAAATATAATTCCAAGTTGGTGAGAATATTACAAACTGAGGGAGGGTAATAGGCCCAGTCAGACCCCTGAATGGGCAATGTGGGTTAGTTTATGGGAATGCCATTGAAGGTTTGTAATATTCTCCGAGGCTTTCGAAATCCAACAGGGCGCGTCCCCGGGTTGCGGATAGGGGGAAAAGGGAGATTTTTCACATTTGTACTGTAATCAGTCAATGTGGTATTATCTCCTATGGTGTTGTAGTGCGAATGAATGATCTCATTCTATGGGAATTCGAACCTTGTAATGTATTGTTTATCAACTTCAATTTTCTAAGCTTGATAAGGTTTTGAAGACAAACATGAGATGAGAGAATTGCCTAATAGGAAAGTCACATCAGCAAAGCTTTAACATATGCAAATGCTATCCATGGGGTCATGTCTAGCATTTAATATGTATGGCAATGACTGATTCTTACCTAGCAGGGGTACTACAAGACCACGCGGACAATTCGATTAAAGGATTAATTGGGGATAATATATTTTCCAGAACTGAAGGGACATTTTTTCCGGGGTGACTGGCGAGTCGGAGAGCGTAGAAGTTTCCGTTTGTTATAATTGACAAAATAAACAATCGGGCGCTTTTTTTCCATGACTTGCTTGGTATTTTGTGGATTATTGTTTTTTGGTTTTGTAAGGTATGTGATTCACTATTGAGCCTTAAAATTATTTTGCATCTGAATAGCATTGATATCGTCAAGTCTGCACCAACACCCTAATCCCACACCAAAATACCCTTTTCCTATCCCATGGCGTTTATGTGGTCAGCAAAGACTATTCAGCCATTACCCCTCCTTATCATCGGCTTTGGACTGACTTGCGCTCTCATTGCCCCACCAAATGCTGCAAAATGAAAATGAAAATAAAATGAAAGACTAAACCGTTGATATTCATTACTTCGCACCGCCAGATATTAAGATTTTGCAGTATAAAGCTTATCACGCCGTCGAATTAAACATTTGTTCAATAATTTATCCCTTTCGGGACGGAGCGCAAAAAAGTGAAATCTCCATACAAATTGCTCAACTTTGGCTCTCCACAACTTTTAGAATTTCCAAAAAAGCAACAATTATTTCTACTCATTTGAAAGAACTACTCTTTATCTTTCGATTTCTTGCTTTGACTACCTAGGTAAATCGGAAACAGAAATATGCGACAGATAAAACTTTTTCATGTTTTATGGTTTTTGCCCACTTTTTGTTTACCTTGTTGTGGTATAATTCACAGGCAACGTAAACAAAGGTTTGTTTGCACACATACAAGTATAAGCTATAGCTGAATTATTGAAACAGTTTACATCATATAAAACAAAGTCTAAAAAGATGAAAAAATATGCAAAACTGTACCCGCTGAACAGCACGATTGTGCTGGTTCGTCACGAAAGGGTTATGCAATGTCATTGATTCAATTGAAAAAGCTTTAAGATGTGCGAGCAGTTATTGAACCAAAGACATACCTGAGGATTTGCATACCACTCAATTTCTGTGATTCCAGAGACAAATAGATCTAATTCTGACAAAAAAATCCATCCTATATATGTCAGAGTCATAATTACTTAGAGAGTTAGTGTCTTTGGCAAAGTTGTTTGATAAGTCAAAAACTTACAGCTGATTTACTATTGGATGTGAGATTCAGACACACTGGGCGGCGCTTATTAAAAGTTTACAATAGTTTAGAATTAAAAAAAAAATCAACAAATTTTGATTAGTTTTTTGGCAAAATCTTTGGACACTTTATAACAAGTTACAACATGTTAAATATTATTTGAATAAATATAAAGTGCATTATTTTTCAAAATTTCAACTAGGGAAAATTACGTATTTTCGGCAGTTTTGATCTCTTCGTCATGGAAGGTTTTTTCGGAGACGAACCAGCCTCGGGCTGAAAATCTCGATAATAAAGACAAAAAAAAAAAAAAAAGGTTTTTTGAAACCTATTGAACTCAGAGTTAGCCTCAAATCCTTCCCAACCAAGCTGAGCTGTATGCCCAAATTTTAGGCAATTTGGCCCACAAAAACCCCCCATGACGAAGAGAACAAACCTGCCGATAATACCCTTGGTCACCCTATGTACCACTAGTCAGTTAGAAACTTGAACCAAACGGCTTTTAAACTGAAAATTCTTGACAAAACATTCTAAAAGTCTAAAGTCTAAGTAATTAGAGTCCCGAGATATATGAGTTTCAATTTCGTAGGTGTTACGTCTGTTTGTCGGTGGTTCTTGTTATATCAAAAATAGATGTAACACTGACGTAATATCCATTCCATACATTTCAAGATCCTAACTATTTAGACAGTTTGTGTCATCGACAAAATTGTTTTGCTGGTCAAGAACTTTCAATTGATGGGCCGTATGATTTCAAATCCTTCCACCAGGAGGCGCTAGAGGGCATACACACTCAGTCGAGCACTTGACACTGAAGAAGTCTGTAAGTCACAGACGAAATAGGCCTATCTGTCCGAAGATAAGCACAGTAGTAGAATTAAAAGGAATTTGCTCGTCCTTTCTAGTTTTTCTTTAAAAGAGTTATTCATTTTTTATTTTCTTTTGCAAAAGTGAAGTATTAGTGAAGTGTTTTTAAATTAAACTAGAGTCTGAAAAAACATTCAACAAGCCGTAACTTTTTATAAAATATATCAAAAATTCTCAAATTTTGACTGATAGTTCCTCATCTTGTTATCTGTAATTTTTACAATTTTGGACTTGATTGGTTGACTCTACACAAAGATGGAGCGCTTTAAGCAGAATCATATTTTTGACTGTGTTCTATTAACTCTTATATCTAAGGAATAAGTGAATCAAATTAAATTAAATTTTGAGAGTTAAGAATTATATATTGATCTTTCATTTCAATTTGATTTGAATACAATATGTCCAAAGTGAAAAAAGTTCCAGCTTGTAGAATACTTTTCAAGAAATTCTATTCCCTTGCCTGCTTTTGCAAAATGGAAACTAACGTCTTCTAGTGGCAAAATCTCGCATCTATTGGTAAATCAACTGCAAGTCCTTTACTTACCAAACAACTTTGCCGAAGAAATCGTATTTCTATGTAAAAGGGATCCTGAGATGTATGAAATTTTAAATTTGTAAGTTCTCTAGCGCCGCCTGTTGGTGGAACTTTAAATCAAACTATCCATCAACTGTAAGTCTTTGACCAACTTTGTAATTTCGTCAGTGTTTCGTCCGTTGGCCACTCATATCACAGAAATTTTCGGTTTGAGTGGTATTAGATTACGATTAAAAAATTTTACAATATCGCAGTACAATTACATCGTAGATTTTGGCCTAACACCATCTCCCCCGTTCTTAAAAAATCTACGTAGTTTATTGACCGGCAATGGTACGCAATTTATAAACGATATCTCGAAAAAGAGCTCATACACAACAAGAACGAAACTGTTTTGAATATAGAACTACGTTTGTCCAATTCAGAAGTCGTCCAATCCAGAAAGATTTGGTCTTTTCCACAGAACTTTTTTTTCGTGACGTTACAACGCAAACTTCAACCAGGTGAAACTCAGGCTTCCGTGAACCGATTTTCTTTTTTTTTAGTCTCATTTGAAAGATCTTTTCGAGTACAAAGAGCATACAAAATATCATATTTGTAACGTTTTCCGTATTTGAATAAAATTTAAAAATGTTGATTTTTCGTGACGTTACAACGCAATAAAAACCCATACTATGATCAGCCATATTTCAGAGTTGTAAAGTCTTCCGATTAAAAATCTTGTTATGCTAAAAAATCTACATACATTTATCTACAAATAATGGAAGACTTTTGAAAAATCAGTGTGTTGGTGTTTAAAATACGATAGTTTGGATGAAAAGTGTGCCTAAAAGACTTAAAATCACGATTTAAATGTTAATCTTAATCGTCGTTCAATTTATATTTATTGTCATACTAATATCAAGTCGAATAGATTTTTGGATGACAGAAGTAATGTAGAATGTGATAAAATTGTCAAACACTCCATAACTCAACTTTGAAAAATTGGTATTGATGATACGGGGCCCGTAGAATGTGTCAGAGACGTATGAGTGAGAGAGCTTTCGTAATTGTGCGAGAGACAATCGCAGCACTAGCTCTACGGCGCAGGGAGTAATGCACGGTGCTTGGGACTGTGCTTGTCTCCAAACAGAAAAAAATCACTTAATAAATTAATTTAAGAGTTTGTGTTTTCGGCAAAGTTGTTAAGCTTGTCAAGGGTTGACAAGTGATGGGTCGTTTGATTCGAAATTTTTCCAATCATGCGTAGTATCAAGCCAAGTGCAAAGCACGGAGACAAGCACCGAGAGAGTGCATACGACAAAGCGTGAGAGACAGGAGAGCTCCAGCGCGCAGCAAAGTAAGCGAGCAACACACAATCGATTGCGCGTACTCGTCTCCTTCTAGTTTGTTGTGCTGTCTCGTAGCAGCGTGTGCGGCACGCAAAGAGTTTTGAGTCGCACCCTATCCCTGTTTGAAAGCTGAGGCATTTATACATAACATATCAAAAAATTAGAGATGTTTTTTTCCTATCAAAAGTTATCTGCAGTTTTGTAAACTTAGCCACGTTTTCTCCATACATTTCCATGCGCACCGGCAACGACATGCAACAGCATCCGAGTTTACGCCTGCATGCATACACAAAGGCGCGTGCCGCAAAATTTGGAAAAATCGGAGGTTCGTTTCCGTTTTTGACTGTTTCTCAATGATGCGGGCATTATTTTCATAACTTTTATAGTGTTTTGAAAAGCTTAAACCTTCAGCTTTCCATTAGTGGACTCAGAATTTAAATTCGTGTTCGTAAACACTGCGAAATATCGTTGCATTTATGTAAACGGCCGGCACCGGGCCCAATGCGGAAAAGTGGCATGATTTACAAAACGGCAGATAACTTTTGAAAGAAGAAAAATACATCTCTAATTTTTTTTTATATGTTATGTATAAATGTCTCAGCTTTCAATTGATGCAAAAATTTTGGAAATCGGTGGTTGCCCTCAAGGTGAAAAATTTGGTATAAAAATCCAAGATGGCGGCCAAAATCAATACGGCCGACCGAACTTTTTATTATTATAAATAGTAGCTCTATCTTTCCTCTTTTCAACAACTATTCGTTTTGAGGTGGTTTTTGGAGAAAATTCCGAGTTATAACGGTTTAAGTGAGCCACCATTTGACCAAAATCGAGGGGTCTGCAAAAAATGTTGTGGCTCAAACTAACGGGGGGGTCCATCAATTTGAGTAACCAAATGCATCTTTCTTATTTTTTTAGCGAGGGCTTTCAGAAAATCGGCACCTTAAACATTTTTGAAGACAAGGTGTAACTAGTGGGCCGGTCTCAGCGAGAATTACCCATATGCAAATTAAATTCGCAATTCAAAACAATGAAATGTAGGCGGGAGAAGGATGCACGATCTGGAAAACTACAAAGGAAAATTGTGTTCGCGATAAAATAGATAGCCAATCCCTATCTAGATGATGCATTTGTTGTTCGCGCTCCTTGAACAAGTTCTAAACGACTTGTCGACCCGAGAAGACGTACAGTCAGGTTTTTTTTACGCGGTTTTCATTTACGCGGCCGCGTAAATGAAAACTCCATACAAAAAAAAATTTCATCGTCTTATTTTTGCATGATTCGTCGAGAAATGGTGAGACTTTTTTTACGCGGTTTTTTGGATTTTGAACTGAGTTTTTTTTACGCGGTACGTATCCCCCGCGTAAAAAAAACCTGACTGTAGTTCCAAAGTAACTAGTATCACTTAGAACAGTGCCGAGAACCTTCAAAGTTAAAGAAGAGAAAATTGTAAAGCATTAAAAAAATGAATCTTCAAACAATTCTAGCTATTGTAAGTTTGTTAGCTTTGAATGTGTGAGAGCCAATTTTGTAGATTGCGACAACACAGCTACTGCGTGCTATCGTTCTCCGAGAGCCAAAATCATCGTATCGGAGTCGATCGGCTACACTATCAGCATTACACCGTTGTTCGGCGACCCGAACCAGGTGGTTGTCCGTGCTACCCAATTTGAAAGTGCTGCGGTGTTGTGAGTATTTCTTGGGTACGATTCGAGCATAACCGAGCACAAGTGGAGAGAGATCGCGAGCAGCCGTCCACGCGCCCGCCAAGGGATTAGTCGGATGGTTGTTCCCGACGGAAATCAACGCAAAAATGTCAGATCCATTTTGTATCTCTAGTTTTAAGAAAATTGTAGTTGTTAAGCAGAAATAGGACTAGTTTGCGTGACGTCACCTTCCTGATAGCTTGCTGATATGCCTATGTAAATAGTTGAATTTTAATAAATGAAATTTGAAGCAAGCTTGAATTTCGTCTAGAAAAGTTGACGGATAAAACGGTTCTTGTTCAATCTTTATTAAAATATTTTAAATTTGGCTTTCAATTCGGATCTTGAGTTCTTCTTAGCTTTCAGTATTGTCGGGCCGCCACCAAACCGGACGTCGCACAATCACTCGCATCACCAAACTCGCGACGTTTTTTAATCATGTCAAAAAAAAAAGTGCACATCCTTCCCGTTGTTGTCAGCAACACAGCGCAGTTTCTGGCATCACTGCGGACTTTGTCAGTTGTACAATTTTTTTGTTCATCCTGTGAATTACAATTTATCAGTGATTTCACTGTAATAAATTGAGGAACTTGTATTTTTATGCATTGTTATTGCGTTGTGTCTACGCTGTTTTACCTACGTGTGGATTTATTTTGTGTATTGTGCTAATTGGGGCCGATATTTATCCGGTGCTATTGTGTTTACTGAAGAGCTGCAGATCTAATCGTTTTGTACGTGACCTCATCATTGTTTGGTTGGTACACTGCGCCATCTGTCGGTGACTAGCAGCATACATTAAGCAAAGCTCGAACGATCCAACTTTGATCTCCTTTCACCTGTCGTCTCACACCATCATTATTGAGCTTCTCGAGAATTTTTAGCATTTCGACAAGTTGCTCTTCTACCTCTAGGTTGCGCGCCAGGGTATAATGTGTGTTGGTCACTTTGCGACGATTAACTCAAATCCACACACCAGCGCACAATTTGCGCGCCGATTGCCTATGCGCCAAGTTTTTCACTAGCCAAATCACTATTAATCAGAGGTTTAATGAAGTAAAAGCGTTGTTACCGGCAATAATATCTTTGTTGTACATTATTTCCAGACATAAGGAAGTTAAATGTTTTAGACAAAAAATGGATCCGAACCCTAAGAGAGATAGAGCTCTTGGCGCGAACCATTTTGACACTTGTTTATTTACATTTTGTATGGCGCACAACCCGGCGCATGGGCTGTCGGCGCACAAATTGTTGGCCAGTATGCGGATTTCAGGAAAGATTCGCAATATGGATTCGAATTGCTACCAGTGCTCCGCGCCAATCAAGTCAATCGACTGTTTGCAATGTAGCGGTTTTTGCAACCAAGCCGTGCATCTCAACTGTGCTGGTGTGAAAAGACCAAATATGAATTTTATAAATGAGCACAAAAATGCGTTATGGTTCTGCGATAATTGTTATGACCAGCAACAGAACATCAAAGAGAACCCTTTGAATTCAACGGTTAATGTAACATCAGCGATTTCGGAAGCAATCAATGGTCCAATAGCTGAGCTAAAATGCGAAATTCAGGAGATCAAAGAACTAACCAAGGGTAAACTAAAATAGAATGCATAATTTTGGTATTATAACATAGAACGGAAAACATAACATAAAACCATAAAACTACACCTACACTGTCTGTCGTTCTTCGTTACATTTGGTAATGCCGAGAGTATCATTGCGTGCTTCTTGTATGCCTAGGTTTTCTAAAATAACACTTATTAGGGACATTTATCATTTTATCACATTTAAAGACTTACGAAATAGTTATTTAATTTTTGGTTTTGGGACACTGTACTGGACACACCTATTATCAACGACCTGGACTGTGCTATTACAATATGACTTTCAACGGTTGGTTCAAAGATGGCGGGTGAAACAAGGTAGAGCTTTCGTGTAATTGGATAAAGTTTATCCATAGAACTTGATCTAACATTAATTGTGTGTGCTGTTGCTAGGTTGCTCTCTGCGAGAGTTGGCTTTTTTGATTGTATGCAATATGCCAGCGTAGGCTGTATTAAGGCCATCTACGTCGGTGCGGAAATGAGTATTATTTAGGGTGTCAATTACCCAAGAAACAATTTTTGCTTTAAGAAATGTTTCTCAAAGCAACGTTATTAAACTGGAAGTCGTATTATATTTGAATAATTTTAAAATGAAACTGTTCTTCAACTCTTGTTCGTCCAAAAATGAGAATTTATTCAACGTCAACCGTTCTATAAGCACGATGAAATGAAAGTTTATCCAATGATCGTACATCGGTTGTGAAACGCTTGTTCAACGTTAGAACCATCAGCAATTTACACAAACATCATAAACTTTACTTCAACGTTTATTAAACAATGTTGTATGACGCTATTTGTTTAATAATTTAAGAATGGTTTTAGAAACCGTTATTGTGCACTAGCAGCATAGCGCATAATAACAAGCTTTCTTCGATATTTATTCCACCATAATACAATCAAAACATGCTGGAGCCGTGATAAAACTTACGAAATTTATTTCTATTTATAGATATGATTTTATAATTGCTACAAAAACGATTCTTAAACGTTTCTTCAACATCATGTTACATCATGTAACAATAAAATGAGAAAATGATTTAACTTCCAACATTTCTGCATTTGTGTGGAATAGCTCTCTCTGATTATGTACCCCCAACATCTTTATTTTATTACATTTTATGGGACAAATCACATCAATGGAAAGACTCGAACTCTGGATCTTTGGGTTCACACTCGTCTGCATCCGCTCTGCTTCAATCCGAATTACATGAATCGGCAGATTTAAAGCAGTATATAAATATTCAATTCCTAAGTCGAATACATTACCGTACATATGCTGCTTAAACATTGCTTACATATTTTATTCAACTAATTGCCTTCATAAACATTGAAGTTGATCAATGTTTGAATAATTGTAACCGCAACGTTTAATCATAAGGCATGCATGCTAATTAGTTTGTTTGTTTACAACGTGTCAGTAATTCACGGTGTTGTGTTGTAAGATTGGTGACTCTTCGAACTTTTTTTCATTTAAACGCCCAAACAAGTGAACTTATTTGTTTTATTTTCACCGGTCCTGTTTTGTGTCGAGAGGAAAATGTGCAACGATTGTGTATATCTCCAATCAGCTGGAAATATGAACATTAGGAAGCTGAGCCCGGTTTGACCGGTGCCACCTTGGTGGGTAATCTACCTCGTCAATACCAAAGAGAGGAGCCGCCCAGGATCCACTGCAGTTGCATTTTCTGGTGTTTTTGTTGCCGATGCTGCTGTCGTTGGAGCGTAGTGTAAAAGGTGAGTCAGAATGTTTTTAAAAGTGTGAAGAGTGTGATATTTAGAGCTGCTGCATGAAGTTTTTTTGGTCTTCAAGCTTGTAGCCGCGGTTGCTCTTTTTAGGCTCCTAATCAGCAATCGTGTTTACAAAAAGGGGCATGGCGAACAACGATTATTAAGTGACACAGTACCACTGCTAATCAACATTGCTTGAATAAAAGTATAACATTTGTATTAAAGAAACATGGTAATATCTTGTTGTTAAGCTATATCAGTGTAGTTGAATAAAATGATCAAGCAAAAGTTGTTAAGCTTCAAATAGGCTACTTGTTCCACTGAAGATCTGATGTGGAATAACGGCATCTAATACGTTGGAAGCAGCTTGTATTCTATCATTATTAGAGCACTATTGGACAGATGATGGCAATACTTAAGCAACTGTTTTTAAACTTTTATACCATTGGTTATTCAATAAGCAGAAATATGTTTAACTAACGTGCAGTTTCCACTGCATGAAACATTTATTCGCCATTTTGTTCAACATAAACTCTTGTACAACTGTCGGCGTCTTTGTACCACATTTAATCAACTGACATGCTTATTAATGATTTTGAATTGTTACTTGGGTATGTCCCTAATTCCCCTACTTTTCTACAGCAAGCTGCAAATCGTATTACAAACATACAAAATAAAAGGGGTCGTATTTATTGGTGAAAACAAATATGGTATGGTTTTCGGCTTTCGCAGTCGTAAGACCAGCTAAAACGCATTTTTTAATTGGTGAGAACTCTTATTCGATTAACCCAAGCTACAAAATCTTCTGATAAATCTTTAGAAGTTGAAATAGAATAGCAGTCAGAGTAGCCGAGTAATTAAAATGGGTCCATGCAACTGAGATGACTAGTAATGTTTGCTGATGCATTTTCGGTTCTGACTTGTTTAAGATTGCTTCCTTTTTATACAGCATTCACTGCCTCAGTTCGACAAGATGGGGTTTTTTTTAGTGTAGATTTCATTTTCTTGTGAAGTTAAAAAAGTTGATGCTCTTAAAGAATTCAATTTAAGTATACTACGCAGAAAATGTTAGGTTTAAAACATTGGTGTTTGCATGCAAATGTGACTTGGTACGGTTCAGCACTCCATGGGCGCTGCAACATGTCTTTCAATCAGCTCCACACATTGAACCTCCAGCACTCATGGGTACAAGCGATGATGGAGCAGAAATGGGGTCTCTGAGGGAACAACCAAGAGCATGACACGATGCGACACGGATGGGGATGCAGGTTGATGGAACAATCAACGATCAGCAGTACTTCTTCGATGTCTCGCCGCCGGGATCGGATCAGCCGTGATGTGTCTCCGTTAAATGTAAGTATTTTGATTATGTGGTAGAAATTAAGTCGAAAGCTGTTTAGTGTACGTTAGTTCCGGTAATAAACCGGGTCCAAAACCCATAAAGTGGTATCAAACGCTCTACGGTTAACTAAAGAAACGTACTAGTGATTTGCCTCTTCTCGCATGGAAGAAAATTGCCATGAAAGTCTAAAATGATTCGCCCTACTGACTCCCTCTCCGCAAGCCAATCGTCGATGGATGGATGGCTCAATTTTCTGATGTAAGTGCGCTGCTTGTCCTGATCGCTACATCTGGTCCTTCGAGCCGGATGGTCGTCGACACAATTCCGACCACCCGGTGAAGCTACGGTTCTGACGCCATTTCTGCAGATGGCTATTCAACTGGAATATCGGCATCGAAGTTTTCCCTACATCACCATCTTTCCACACTTGGCACTGCTGCTGATTGAGAATAATTGTTCAAGGCATTGACAATTGTTCTAGAAGGTGAGTGATATTCCAATCGCCCAGTGTATCGCTCATCTACCGGGTCTTCTTTTGCTTGCATGACTGGGCATTCCTCCCATATCTACCGCACTGGGGCCTTCGGTCGACATTCCCGGAGTTTCGCCGTTTCTGATCCTGCGCACAATAGAGGCAACCAATCGTCATTTCCCGAAGGGACGACGATACGCACTTCTGTATAGCAGCACAAGTTACTGCCATTGATTGCTGGCTGTGTCCCATCCGTCCCATCATCAAACTCAATCACAGTGAGTCGTCGACGTATTCAAACCGATCTATCGCATCTACAAGGACGTTGCAGTTCGAGAAGCGGAGAAATCAAAAATACAAGGCATTGTATTGCCTTTTAGAATGTAATTACCGCTCCATTTCGCTAGTTTCTTCTTTTCCGGGCTACCTGGTCTCAATTTGTAGATCCTAATTCGCTATCATGTCCGGAATCGAGCGCAAGCTGCGCTACCTAAATACGAGGCGTCACAGCATATTGACGTCACAGGCCTCCATCGAGAAGTTCGTTGCATCGTACCAAGAGGAGAGAGATGAACCCGAAATCGCCATACGGCTGGAAGCAATCGTGTCTCTTTGGACGGAGGTCAACAAGGTTCAGGCCGATTTGGAGACCACCGACGAAACCCCTGATGCCCTTCAGCACATCACTCGATCCATCGTCGCCTTGATCAATCGTATCAGTTAATCCGGGAATCCGTATTCGTGCATAATCTGCCATAGCTGTTCTCGATCGATTGTATCATACGCCGATTTGAAATCGATGAACAAGTGATGTGTGGGCACGTTGTATTCGCGGCATTTCTGCAACACCTGGCGGATGGCGAACATCTGGTCCGTTGTAGCGCGTCCACCAATAAATCCAGCCTGATATTGCCCCACGAACTCTCTTGCAATCGGTGACAGACGGCGGCATAAAATTTGAGAGAGTATCTTGTAGGCAGCGCTCAGTAGTGTGATCGCGCGGTAGTTCCCGCAATCGAACTTGTCGCCACACGACATGTGGGTCACACGATACCTTCCATCCATTCCTCCGGAAATACTTCCTCCTCCCAAATCTTGGTAATGACCCAGTGTAGTGCTCTCACCAGTGGTTCTCTATCCTAGATCTATTACCACGCCACCTTCGGTACTTGCAACGTCGCCATTGAGGTGCTCATCGTTATGCTGCCGCCACCTCTCGACCACCTCACGCTCGCTCGTGAGAATATTCCCGTGATTATGTCGGCACATGTCGGCTTGTGGCACAAAGCCTCTGCGCGAGCGGTTCAGCTTCTCGTGGAACTTACGTGTGTCCTTAGTGCGGTACAGCTCTCCCATCGCTTCGCGATTTCGTTCTTCCTGCTGGCGCTTCTTCATCCGGAAGACTGAGTTCTGCCTGTTCCGCACCTGTCTGTAACGTGCCTCATTCGCTCTCGTACGGTGTTGCAGCATTCTCGCCCATGCTGCATTCTTCTCGTTTTTCAACTGTTCACATTCGCCGTCGTACCAGTTCTGTGATTCGGAGTCACGAAGCCTAGTGCTGTAGCCGAGGTACTACCTATGGCGGATCGGATGTCCCTCCAGCCATCTTCAAGTGTAGCTGCGCCAAGCTGCTCTTCCGTTGGTAGGGCTACTGCTACCTGCTGCGCGTAGTCTTGAGCCACTTCTACGTTACGAAGTTGCTCGATGTTGAGCCGCGGTGTTCGACTTCGACGCGTGGTGATACATGCCGAAAGTTTTGAGCGCATGCATACAGCAACTAAAAAGTGATCCGAATCTATATTCGCACTGCGGTAAGTGCGGACATTGGTTATATCCGAGAAGATTTTACCGTCGATTAGATCGTGGTCGATTTGGTTTTCTGTTTGATGGTCGGGTGATCTCCAGGTGGCTTTGTGGATATCTTTGCGGGGGAAGAAGGTGCTTCGAACTACAATACCACGGGAGGCTGCAAAGTTTACGCATCGCTGACCGTTATCATTCGATACGGCGTGCAGGCTGTTTCACCCGATTACCAGTCTGTACATTTCCTCCCTTCTTACCTGCGCGTTTTTGTCGCCGACAACGATTTTCACGTCACGCGGTGAGCAACCATCGTATGTTTGCTCTAACTGCGCGTAGAACGCTTCTTTCTCGTCATCAGGTCTCCCTTCGTGTGGGCAGTGGATGTTGATGATGCTGTAGTTGAAGAAACGGCCCTTAACTCTTAACATGCACATCCTTGCGTTGATCGGCTGCCACCCAATCACACGTTGTCGCATCTTGCTCAACACTATAAATCCTGTTCCCAGTTCATTGGTGGTGCCACAGCTTTGGTAGAAGGTAGCCGCACAATGCCCGCTTTTCCACACTTTCTGTCCAGTCCAACAAAGTTCCTGCAACGCCACGATGTCGAAGTTGCGGGCATGTAGTTCGTCGTAGATTATCCTGTCACATCCTGCAAAACCTAGTGACTTGCAATTCCATGTTCCAAGTTTCCAATCGTAGTCCTTATTTCGTCGCGTGGGTCTTTTCCGATTGTATCGAGTCGTATTTTCTCCTATGTTATTCGTAATGGGGATTTTTACGGGTGGCTTATTGGGCCTACGCCAACACTCCTGTCTCGCCGGAGGGCCATGGTGCCAGTTCTGTTTAACGTCCCTCAATCGAACAGACGCTCGATACCGATAGCGCGACGAACTATTCTGTCGCATGGAATCTTCTCATCGAGCACTTCCAGAACCCGAAGGTTGTAAAGCGCAATTATGTTCAGGCATTGTTTGATTTTCCGGTGATTCACAACTGTGCACTATAACTACATCCAACCAAGAGAGATCAACAAGGCTTCCGAAGCTGCTGGTGGTTTCTGAACAGCTCGATGAGCTGATCGGATACACCAGTTGGCGGAACAACATCAGCAAAGACCTTAAAAAAGGTCTGCTGAGGCTCCGCGATTCGGTCACCCAGGCCCGGAAGGAGTACGATCTCTTGTTCGATCGTAACACGACTAGTGCGGGTAGAGAAGAGAGGTCCACGCATACGGACCGCTCCTCTACAGAGAGTGTGAGTAAGGTGCAGCCAGGTGGGGCTGCAGAGAGAGGAAAAATCTCGGCCCAAACCAAACGGCCGAGATCGATGGACGAGGAGCGGCCGGTGAGTGGCAAACGCCCGCGTAGTACGAGCAACGCCAAGCCGGTCGCGAAACGGGCTCGGGGCAAAGAGCCGAAACCCCGAAGTGAGGCTGCCAAGAGCGGTAGCAGTGACCAACCGGTCCAAGGGAAGGTGAACCCTTGGATTACGGTTGGCAAGAGAGGGCGTGTCGAAAAAGAGAAGGCTTTGAGCAAAACCAAGGCGAAGCCGGCGCGTAAGCGTACGAAAGGCGACGCACTGGTTCTCAAAGCAGAGGGCAACAGCTACGCAGATGTGCTGCGGGCTATGCGGAGTGAGGATCGTCTCTCGGGACTAGGCGCGGATGTTAAAAGCATCCGGCGCACAAGGACTGGAGAGATGATGCTAGAGCTTAAGAAGAATGCCGTTAACAAGGGCTTTTCTTACACGGCTCTAGCACAAGAGGTGCTTGGTGATAAGGTACGGGTGAGGGCTCTGACGCCGGAGGCGACTATCCAGTGCAAGAACTTGGATGAGATCACCACCGCGGAGGAGCTCTCTGCTGTTCTTAAACAGCAGTGCAATGTGGACGCGCCAAGCGCATCGATCCACATCAGGCGAGGCCCAGCAGGTACGCAGATCGCAACGATCAAGCTTCCAGTCGGGGAAGCGAAGAAAGCGACTGCTAAGGGCATGGTTGAAGTCGGATGGTCGGAGTGTCCGCTTTGTGTATGTGAGCCGCCGGAAGTGTGCTTCAGGTGTTTCGGACGAGGCCACAAGTCATGGTCATGCAAAGGCCCTGATAGGAGCAAACTCTGCAGAAGATGCGGAGTAGAAGGCCACTTCGTCAGGGAGTGTAAATCGGCGCCAAAGTGTCTGATTTGCACGACGAACAAGGGCCATGTGACGGGTGGGCCTAAGTGCCCAAGCATAAGTGGACGTAACGACCGAAAATGACGCAAGTCACACAGTTGAACCTGAATCACTGTGAAGCCGCGCAGCAGCTGTTGTGGCAATCCGCCTCGGAGTCGAGTATAGACATCGCGCTTCTTTCGGACCCATACCGCATCCCCCCACGATCCCCCCCCCCCCAATAACGGGAACTGGGTTGCGGATAAGGCCAAGAAAGCGGCGATCTGTACGACCGGTCGGTACCCGGTCCAGGAGATAATCTCCACGACGTGCGAGGGCTTCGCGATTGCGAAGATCGACGGGGTCTACTACTGCAGCTGCTATGCCCAACCTAGGTGGCCGATAGGTCAGTTCTCGTCCATGCTAGATTCGCTGTCAAGCGCACTAGCTGGACTGAGCCCCTTGGTCATCGGTGGGGACTTTAACGCGTGGGCGGTCGAGTGGGGCAGTCGCTCTACGAACGAGAGAGGTTGGGCTCTACTCGAAGCTATGGCGGGATTGAACGTTGAGATCGCGAATGTCAGCAGTGTAAGCACTTTTAGCAGAAACGGTGCGGAGTCCATCATTGATGTGACCTTCTGGAGCCCAGGGCTTAACCCTAACTCAGACTGGAGAGTTGATAACGGGTACACGCATAGTGATCACCTGGCGATTCGATACAATATCGAACAGGGCGGTAGACGGCAGCAGTCGAGGATAACCGACACCAAGACCGACACTCACCGAGGATAGCTAACCTCGAGTTTGGACGAAGACCAGTGTACTGGTGGTGTCAAGAAATCGCGGAGCTCCGTGCATCTTGCCACAGGGCAAGGAGAAGGATGCAAAGAGCCCGGAACGATGAGTCGAGAGCGGAGTGAGAGGTGGCATACAGGGCGGCAAAGTTGGCACTGAACAAAGAGATCAAGGCGCGTAAGCGGGCGTGCATCAACGATCTCTGTCAGACGGCCAACATAACCCCCTGGGGAGATGCATACCGCATAGTCATGTGCAAAACGAAAAGCACATCTGCACCACCGGAACGCTCTCCCGCGATGCTGCAGAGGATTGTGGAAACGTTGTTCCCGCACCACGAGGTGAGACCATGGGCACCCACACCGCAAGACCATCCTGGTCCGAGTGAGGTTCCCCCAGTGACGAATGATGAGTTAGCCGCAATTGCGAAATCACTTAAGCTGAAAAAGGCCCCGGGCCCGGATGGCATTCCGACGGTGGCTATTAAAGCGGCCATCGAAGCTAGCCCTGACATGGTCAGATCGGCTATGCAGAGATGCTTGGATAGAGGCGAGTTTCCGGAGAGGTGGAAAAGGCAAAAATTGGTTCGACTGACCAAGGCGACCCGTCGGCAGACATGGGCAAAACACCAAACCGTGCCGCACCGGTGGCGTGTTTGCCCGTAAACACACCACCGTGTGTGTTCATATCACCACCTTCGTTCAGCTTCTACTGATGAGCACGCAGTGCGACTGGCGAAACACTCGTGTCGGTGTTTATAACTCGAGCCTCAGTTTCGGCTCCGTGTTTCAGTTTTGGTTGGGCACCGAGGCCGAGTGTTTCCGATTGTATGAAACACCAAAGCAGTGAGCTCGGCCACAGTGCGTGGTAGCTTGGCTGCATCAGAGGCACTGAGTCAGAAGGGACGAGAAAGACACAAAAGGAGCCGCCAAGTACTTCACTCTCGTCGTCGACCAGCAGCATTTGCAACTGGTGCTGGAGAACGAACGGCACCGAGCGCTTGAACTCGCACGAGTGTTTTGCATAATCGGAAACACTCGGGCTCCGTGTTACCCGAAGCGTCAAACACCGTGCCCAGTGCCTGAGCACCGCCACTGACACCGGTGTTGAGCCAGACACGGTGCGTGTTCGTTCTGAAACACGGAGAGCTAGGTGGTGGCTTGGCACCCACGGTGGTGTGTTTGAGCATCGACTCCTCGTGCAGTGCAGTGTTTGGCCATGTCTGCCCGTCGGCTTATAGACCAATTTGCCTTTTAGACACGGCCGGGAAACTCCTAGAGCGGATCATTTTGTCAAAGTTATTGGTCTATACCGAGAGGTCGGACAACGCGGGGCTATCAGACAGCCAGTACGGATTTCGCAAAGGAAGATCGACAGTGGATGCCATTAGGTCGGTGACTGGATTGGCCGAAATTGCGCTGCAGAAAAAGAGAAGAGGCATACGGTACTGCGCGATCGTAACGCTAGACGTTAGAAACGCCTTCAATAGTGTTAGCTGGGCCGCCATAGAGAGCGCCATAACTCGCTTAGGGTTCTATAACATTTACCCGAAAACCATTTACCCGAAAGACATTTACCCGAAAACCATTTACCCGAATGTAACATATACCCGAATGCCAAATTCCCGAATGCGACATTTACCCGAACGCGACATTTACCCGAATGCGACACTTACCCGAATGCGACACTTACCCGAATGCGACATTTACCCGAATAGTTTATTACTATGCCCAAATTATGATTTTGTGAATAAAGTTCACTTATTTTGTTCAATTTAATAAGTGCATGTATTATTTTGTTTTGAGGATCACAAAAGCATTTTGAATATCAAGTTCCTCAAGAACCCATTTTATCAAATTTTCCCTGAAAAGATCCGCGATAGGAATTCACAGGGCATATGCTTGAATAAAACTCATAACTGCAGCATACATTTGTTATGTTAACGCTGTAGCGTTCACTCTAGATATTTACCCTTCTTTGATTCATATGCTGTTTTTTTGATAAGCAAAGAACAGTTTATGATTTAAAGAAGGGGAAATCTCTGTTTGTAGCCCAAATGGTCATTAGTTCGAAACGATTAGAAAAAGCCCTCGGAAAATCCACATATCATTAGAAAATAATATTTGACAGAAAAGTTTGCAGATTGTTCACCAAACAGAACATCCCATTGTTAAAAGAAGGAAAAAATCTTAGATGTAGACTTGGAATCCATCACTCCATCATGTAAAAGTATAATTTAAAAGAACATCATATAATCGAAACAAGGACAATAATTACAGGGGATGGCCAAAATGTTTGGGATAGGCAACTTTTTTTCACCCACAAAAAAATTCAACATGCTGTAACTTTTTATAGAGTGCATAAAAATCTCAAATATTGACTGCTTGTCAACCTATTATATGTGCATCATTGGTACAAATTTGGGCTCGATTGATTAATGTTTCGCAAAGTTAGAGCCGTTCGGGTAAAACACTATTTTTAAGACAACTCATTTTGGAGCTGTCATATCTCGGATACCAGTGAACCGAATTGAATGAATTTTTTAACGTTTATCAACAATATATTGATACTTAATACGACGTTATAAAATATAATATTTTCTCACGGCGAATTAAGTTATACCGGGTTGGAATTTTGACCCATATAGAAGAAAATAGGTCAAATTTACAATACCACACAAAAATTACGAAATGTGTTCTTCCTTCAATCTAAATAGGCTCCAATATATCTGATTAGAGATAGCTTGAGAACAGAAGTGGAAAATCTTTGGATATCAACACTAAAATTTAATGACATTGATGTAAAAAAAATACATTATTTCGAGAAAAATCCAAAAATTGTCAATCCATGATAACTTTTTTCAACGTTTAAAAAGTACCTATGTTTAAATAGTTTGTGAAGCATTTGCATATTGTTAGTGTACGTTCAAAATTTAATGAAATTTGGTTCACTGGTTTCCGAGATATGACAGCTCAAAAATGAGTTGTCTAAAAAATAGTGTTTTACCCGAACTGTTCTAACTTTGCGAAACATTAATCAATCGAGCCCAAATTTGTACCAATGATGCACATATAATAGGTTGACAAGCAGTCAAAATTTGAGATTTTTTGATGCACTCTATGAAAAGTTATAGCATGTTGAAATTATTTGCGAGAGAAAAATAGTTGCCTATCCCAAACATTTTGGCCATCCCCTGTATATGCATCCCAACTAACAATGGTAGCTGAATAACAGCTTATTCAATCAAAATTTCAAAAATTTAGCTTATGAATGGCTTATTCTTCTATTGTACAGCAACGATGTTTGTTGTGCAGTTAGTAGTGTGAACGCAAACAAAATCTGCCACAGTGCAACTCGAAAGAACAGCCTTTGAAGAGAAGAAGGGAAAATCTCCGAAAAATAGGTAATAGTTTGGCCACCAAACAACACAGTGATACTATGACTGTTAAAGAAACTCTACCCCCTTACCCCGAATGCCGTCATAACCTCGAATAGGACATTATTCCAAAAGCCATTTCCCCGAATGGGTCATCACCCCGATAATAAGTATAATAGTTCCCTAAAGGATATAGGTAGAAAGATGGATTCACGGGTCTCCTATGGAGTTAGTAGTTCGTCCGCAACAAATTAAATAACATTTCAACTCCAACTCGAAAAAGTAGCCTCTTATGAAAAGAGTGAATACATTCTATGGAGAAATTACCAGTTTAGTCAGTACCAGCTGACCAACTCATCAACAGTTCACGGGTGGACAATGTAAATTCGAAAGAACAGCCTATTTAAAAAAGAAGGCAAATCTTAGAAGAAGTGGATAATACTTGCGGTTTGACTGTCAGTTTGTAACCGTGTATATAGGGTATTGGTTCCCTTATTAAGCATGTGGCTCCCATTTTCATCCTACGAAAAACAAAGGATTGAAGCGCTGTTTATTTTGTTTCTTATTTTTGTATTTTTTGTTAGAAGTGAGCATCCATGAAAACAAAAAGAACGGAATCAATCGGTGCCGTAATCGCTTATTTTCGAATAGGATGAATATGGGAGCGTGAGATTACTGATGGCGCACATACCCTAAATAGCTAATTTTGCATTTTTTGGGCGACCTCCTGATTGATTCGGATTGGCGTTCGGGCTAATTGGATGGAGCCGCAAAATAACAGAATATGTATCAACTAAATTTTTTTGATAAAAATAGCATTGTGACAGTCAGTTAGTCCTGTACCAGAGTGCTTGATGATCACTCAGTCTGATGATTATTAGGTCTAACCAAAGCCTGCTATATGATACCGGGCCATAACATATTTATTATTGACAAATCATATGGGGATCAAGTACACATTTTTTTATTTTTCGGGTAAGTGTCGCATTCGGGTAAATGTCGTATTCGGGTAAATGTCGCATTCGGGTAAATGTCGCATTCGGGTATTTGTCGTATTCGGGTATTTGTCGCATTCGGGTAAATGACGTTCGGGTAAATGTCATTCGGGTAAATGTCTTTCGGGTAAATGGTTTTCGGGTATATGTTATAGAACCCTCGCTTAGGTGTCCCGGCTGGCCTAAGGCGTATTCTGGATAGTTACTTCCAGAACAGGGTGCTGATTTACGACACTGAGGAAGGCCAAAAACAGTACAATGTCACCGCGGGGGTACCGCAAGGATCCATCTTGGGTCCGGTATTGTGGAACGCGGCATACGATGGAGTACTGAGGCTAGCACTACCACCGGGAGTAAAGTTGGTTGGCTTCGCCGACGACATTACCCTGGTGGTATACGGTGAGTCGCTCGAAGAGGTGGAATTGACGGCAGCGCATGCGATTGACATGGTGGAGGGCTGGATGAGGTCGAGGTAACTGACACTCGCACACCACAAGACGGAGGTGGTGGTGGTTAACAACCGCCAGTCTGCACAGCAGGCAGTGGTCACCACGGGCGGGTGCTCGATCGAGTCCTGTCGCTCACTGAAGCTTCTTGGAGTCATGGTCGACGACAAGTTGAGCTTCAGTAGTCATGTCGAGTATGCTTGTAAGAGGGCGAGTGTAGCGGTTATGGCATTATCCAGGATGATGTCAAACAATTCGGCAGTTGTCTCGAGTAAGCGAAAGCTGCTCGCGTCAGTAGCGGTGTCCATACTACGGTATGGCGCCACCGCATGGTCGAACGCGCTCAAGCTGCAGAGGAATGTTGGCCGACTAGAGAGTGTACATAGGCTGATGTGCCTCAGGGTGGCCAGTGCATACGGGACCGTCTCGAAAGACGCGGTATGCGTGCTAGCGGGCATGATGCCGATAGCACTGGTGTTGGCCGAGGATGTCGAGTGCTACGATGAAAGAGGTACGAGAGGTGCGCGACGAAACGCCAGGACTTCGTCTATGGTGAAATGGCAAAGAGTCTGGGACTCTTCAACCAAGGGTAGGTGGACACACAGGCTCATACCGAGCGTGTCCCGGTGGACGTGTAGGCCCCATGGCGAAGTGAGCTTCCACCTGAACAATTCCTGTCGGGCCATGGGTGCTTTAGGTGGTAATTGCACAGGTTCGGGCATGCAAACTCACCCTCACCCTCATGGGGGCAGCAGGGACGAAAGTCCTGGGGCCTGACGCACCCCCCCCGCTTGCGAGTCAGCCGCGTAGTCGCCGGCTAAGAATAGGACTACTAACCCCAATTCAAGGTGTCAAGCGACCCGTGCTGAGGAATGAGTGATCGAGGGGGTGAAAAAGATGCTCGATCTTTCACGGAGCCTGTGGGGTACCTGGGCACCCCCCACAGTAAGCTGTCCCTTACCGCGTTAATGCAGGGCTCTGGCATGGTGGACATTCTTTCCCGTGCTACTCATGGGATTTAATCATGAAGTCAAATAAAAATCAGAATCTAGGTGGAAATAGGGGTGGGATCAACCCCTTCGCAAGAAGAGGGTTGATGAGATCTCCGACAAGGAGAAGTGAGGAGATAGGCGCTGGAGTTGCGTACGCAGCTCAAGCGTGGGTGCTCCAGTCCACTTCTCGGCAAGCCAGCCGGTGGAGGTTATGGACGGAGCGTGGTTGTTGAGGGCCTTCAACCGAGGATCCAAAGGACGGTCCGCAATAGAGGTGGCTGAGCAGCAGCTTGGCACTGCGTCCATCAAGTCGAACATAAGCAAGGACCTGAAAACGGCCTTGCTTCGACTTAGGGCGTCGATCGACGATGCCAAGCAGGAGCACGCGACACTCGCGTTGCTGACTGCTGCAGCAGCGGAGCCTGCAAATGAGAAAGTGCCGAAGTTGTTTGGGATAGGCAACTTTTTTTCACCCACAAAAAAATTCAACATGCTGTAACTTTTTATAGAGTGCATAAAAAATCTCAAATATTGACTGCTTGTCAACCTATTATATGTGCATCATTGGTACAAATTTGGGCTCGATTGATTAATGTTTCGCAAAGTTAGAGCCGTTCGGGTAAAACACTATTTTTAAGACAACTCATTTTGGAGCTGTCATATCTCGGATACCAGTGAACCGAATTGAATGAATTTTTTAACGTTTATCAACAATATATTGATACTTAATACGACGTTATAAAATATAATATTTTCTCACGGCGAATTAAGTTATACCGGGTTGGAATTTTGACCCATATAGAAGAAAATAGGTCAAATTTACAATACCACACAAAAATTACGAAATGTGTTCTTCCTTCAATCTAAATAGGCTCCAATATATCTGATTAGAGATAGCTTGAGAACAGAAGTGGAAAATCTTTGGATATCAACACTAAAATTTAATGACATTGATGTAAAAAAAATACATTATTTCGAGAAAAATCCAAAAATTGTCAATCCATGATAACTTTTTTCAACGTTTAAAAAGTACCTATGTTTAAATAGTTTGTGAAGCATTTGCATATTGTTAGTGTACGTTCAAAATTTAATGAAATTTGGTTCACTGGTTTCCGAGATATGACAGCTCAAAAATGAGTTGTCTAAAAAATAGTGTTTTACCCGAACTGTTCTAACTTTGCGAAACATTAATCAATCGAGCCCAAATTTGTACCAATGATGCACATATAATAGGTTGACAAGCAGTCAAAATTTGAGATTTTTTGATGCACTCTATGAAAAGTTATAGCATGTTGAAATTATTTGCGAGAGAAAAATAGTTGCCTATCCCAAACATTTTGGCCATCCCCTGTATATGCATCCCAACTAACAATGGTAGCTGAATAACAGCTTATTCAATCAAAATTTCAAAAATTTAGCTTATGAATGGCTTATTCTTCTATTGTACAGCAACGATGTTTGTTGTGCAGTTAGTAGTGTGAACGCAAACAAAATCTGCCACAGTGCAACTCGAAAGAACAGCCTTTGAAGAGAAGAAGGGAAAATCTCCGAAAAATAGGTAATAGTTTGGCCACCAAACAACACAGTGATACTATGACTGTTAAAGAAACTCTACCCCCTTACCCCGAATGCCGTCATAACCTCGAATAGGACATTATTCCAAAAGCCATTTCCCCGAATGGGTCATCACCCCGATAATAAGTATAATAGTTCCCTAAAGGATATAGGTAGAAAGATGGATTCACGGGTCTCCTATGGAGTTAGTAGTTCGTCCGCAACAAATTAAATAACATTTCAACTCCAACTCGAAAAAGTAGCCTCTTATGAAAAGAGTGAATACATTCTATGGAGAAATTACCAGTTTAGTCAGTACCAGCTGACCAACTCATCAACAGTTCACGGGTGGACAATGTAAATTCGAAAGAACAGCCTATTTAAAAAAGAAGGCAAATCTTAGAAGAAGTGGATAATACTTGCGGTATGACTGTCAGTTTGTAACCGTGTATATAGGGTATTGGTTCCCTTATTAAGCATGTGGCTCCCATTTTCATCCTACGAAAAACAAAGGATTGAAGCGCTGTTTATTTTGTTTCTTATTTTTGTATTTTTTGTTAGAAGTGAGCATCCATGAAAACAAAAAGAACGGAATCAATCGGTGCCGTAATCGCTTATTTTCGAATAGGATGAATATGGGAGCGTGAGATTACTGATGGCGCACATACCCTAAATAGCTAATTTTGCATTTTTTGGGCGACCTCCTGATTGATTCGGATTGGCGTTCGGGCTAATTGGATGGAGCCGCAAAATAACAGAATATGTATCAACTAAATTTTTTTGATAAAAATAGCATTGTGACAGTCAGTTAGTCCTGTACCAGAGTGCTTGATGATCACTCAGTCTGATGATTATTAGGTCTAACCAAAGCCTGCTATATGATACCGGGCCATAACATATTTATTATTGACAAATCATATGGGGATCAAGTACACATTTTTTTATTTTTCGGGTAAGTGTCGCATTCGGGTAAATGTCGTATTCGGGTAAATGTCGCATTCGGGTAAATGTCGCATTCGGGTATTTGTCGTATTCGGGTATTTGTCGCATTCGGGTAAATGACGTTCGGGTAAATGTCATTCGGGTAAATGTCTTTCGGGTAAATGGTTTTCGGGTATATGTTATAGAACCCTCGCTTAGGTGTCCCGGCTGGCCTAAGGCGTATTCTGGATAGTTACTTCCAGAACAGGGTGCTGATTTACGACACTGAGGAAGGCCAAAAACAGTACAATGTCACCGCGGGGGTACCGCAAGGATCCATCTTGGGTCCGGTATTGTGGAACGCGGCATACGATGGAGTACTGAGGCTAGCACTACCACCGGGAGTAAAGTTGGTTGGCTTCGCCGACGACATTACCCTGGTGGTATACGGTGAGTCGCTCGAAGAGGTGGAATTGACGGCAGCGCATGCGATTGACATGGTGGAGGGCTGGATGAGGTCGAGGTAACTGACACTCGCACACCACAAGACGGAGGTGGTGGTGGTTAACAACCGCCAGTCTGCACAGCAGGCAGTGGTCACCACGGGCGGGTGCTCGATCGAGTCCTGTCGCTCACTGAAGCTTCTTGGAGTCATGGTCGACGACAAGTTGAGCTTCAGTAGTCATGTCGAGTATGCTTGTAAGAGGGCGAGTGTAGCGGTTATGGCATTATCCAGGATGATGTCAAACAGTTCGGCAGTTGTCTCGAGTAAGCGAAAGCTGCTCGCGTCAGTAGCGGTGTCCATACTACGGTATGGCGCCACCGCATGGTCGAACGCGCTCAAGCTGCAGAGGAATGTTGGCCGACTAGAGAGTGTACATAGGCTGATGTGCCTCAGGGTGGCCAGTGCATACGGGACCGTCTCGAAAGACGCGGTATGCGTGCTAGCGGGCATGATGCCGATAGCACTGGTGTTGGCCGAGGATGTCGAGTGCTACGATGAAAGAGGTACGAGAGGTGCGCGACGAAACGCCAGGACTTCGTCTATGGTGAAATGGCAAAGAGTCTGGGACTCTTCAACCAAGGGTAGGTGGACACACAGGCTCATACCGAACGTGTCCCGGTGGACGTGTAGGCCCCATGGCGAAGTGAGCTTCCACCTGAACAATTCCTGTCGGGCCATGGGTGCTTTAGGTGGTAATTGCACAGGTTCGGGCATGCAAACTCACCCTCACCCTCATGGGGGCAGCAGGGACGAAAGTCCTGGGGCCTGACGCACCCCCCCCGCTTGCGAGTCAGCCGCGTAGTCGCCGGCTAAGAATAGGACTACTAACCCCAATTCAAGGTGTCAAGCGACCCGTGCTGAGGAATGAGTGATCGAGGGGGTGAAAAAGATGCTCGATCTTTCACGGAGCCTGTGGGGTACCTGGGCACCCCCCACAGTAAGCTGTCCCTTACCGCGTTAATGCAGGGCTCTGGCGTGGTGGACATTCTTTCCCGTGCTACTCATGGGATTTAATCATGAAGTCAAATAAAAATCAGAATCTAGGTGGAAATAGGGGTGGGATCAACCCCTTCGCAAGAAGAGGGTTGATGAGATCTCCGACAAGGAGAAGTGAGGAGATAGGCGCTGGAGTTGCGTACGCAGCTCAAGCGTGGGTGCTCCAGTCCACTTCTCGGCAAGCCAGCCGGTGGAGGTTATGGACGGAGCGTGGTTGTTGAGGGCCTTCAACCGAGGATCCAAAGGACGGTCCGCAATAGAGGTGGCTGAGCAGCAGCTTGGCACTGCGTCCATCAAGTCGAACATAAGCAAGGACCTGAAAACGGCCTTGCTTCGACTTAGGGCGTCGATCGACGATGCCAAGCAGGAGCACGCGACACTCGCGTTGCTGACTGCTGCAGCAGCGGAGCCTGCAAATGAGAAAGTGCCGAAGTTTACCCAAACGGAGGCCTTCTCCTTCGCAGGAAGTCCGAATAAGGCGGAAGCGACTGCTCGCGACAAATGGGGCAAGCAATCGCAGAAGCGGGCGAGGCAACCGTCAGGCGAGGAGCTGTCTGGCGGTGCCCGCAAGGCCAGGCGAATCATTACCCCGAATGTCGGTAATAATACCGGAAGGTCGGACCCCAGCCAGGGTTACCGGAAAGCTGGGAAGGGTGGGCCTGAAAAGGCTGGCCCGTCCCGGAACGATGGGAACAAGGGGTTGCGACCGCTAGTGGGCCCTCAACAGCCACAGAGTAGGGCGATCCAAGGGGAGGACCCCCCTTGGACGAAGGTAGAGCGGAAGAGGAAGAAGAAGGCGAATCCGCAGGTAGTAGCGCAGGACGCCAAGCCAAGGCGTAGGAGGGCAGGTACCAAGCGCGAGAAAGGCGACGCTATCGTCATCAAGACGGAACAGTCCAAGTACTCGGACGTCTTGAAGATGATGCGAAGCGACGCCAAGCTTGAGGGTCTTGGAGCCGACGTACGCAGTATTAGACGTACTCGTACGGGCGAGATGATCCTGGAGCTGAAGCGCCAGAAGGAGCACAAGGGCGCCGCCTATAAGAGGCTGGCAGAAGAGGTCCTTGGTGAGGGTGTGCAGGTGAGGGTTCTGACACATGAGGCGACTCTGAAGGTCAAGGACATTGATGAGATCACCGAAGTGGAAGAGCTTGTCACGGCACTGCGACAACAGTGCGATGTGCAGGTGGCCGCCGCAGCCGTTAAGCTACGGAAAGAGCCAGCAGGGACACAGATAGCTTTGGTTCAGCTACCTGTGGCGGACGTCAAAAAGTCCGTTAAAGTAGGGAGCATAAAGGTGCATTGGTGTGTATGTCACCTGACATTTAGAGTGTCCATTTCTCGGCCAATTTTCTTGTCCCGGGATTCGGGACAAAATACTCAGCTAATCCCGGGAAATCCCGGGATCCCGGGATTTTTTTTTTTAATTTCAATAAAAACCTAGAAATTTGTTTTGTTTTGCTCTTGTGCAGTTCAAATATTATTATTTATTTAACACATTTATATTTTGTTTTCATTATAAGCCATTTTATCCAATTATTGTACAATGTAATGAACCATTATTCTATGTAAAAAATCATCTATAAAGAGAAATAAAGGATCAATGTTAAGTTCACTAAGAAATGTCTGTTTTCAACTCTTTAGTAGCTAATTTATTGCTTGCAAGTTAATTTTCTACATATATCTTATATTTTGAGTGGAAAAAGCATCATAATCCGTCCAATATCGCTACGGATGATGTTTGTATTTTTGGTGCATTGTAAAAAAAACGCATCAGTTCAACCTCATTGCAATTTTAGGAAATCTTTTGAACTCATAGTTTTATGAATATTTCAATACAGAAGTTTGGCTGTTTTTTGCAATTGCGGTTTTTGAATAATTTTAAAGACGTTGTACTCGTTTTTGAGATTCATGAATTCTCTTCTAAAAAATCGGATAATTCACATAATATAGTACAAGTTTGGACTCAGGTTTCCAAACATTACAATGTAATATAATATTTGGGTCACGTCCAGTTAGTTCTTACCGCCACTGTATAAACCTGAATAATTGAAAATTTAATTTTAAGGCATTATATACAACCAAGGGCCCATATAGCCACAGCTGTAAAGGCGTGGGTATCCAGCATGACCATGCTGGGGGTGACGGGTTCGATTCCCAGCCGGTCCAGGATCTTTTCGTAAAGGAAATTTACTTGACTTCTTTGGACATAGAGTATCTTTGTGCCTGCCACACGATATACACATGCAAAATGGTCATTGGCAGAGGAAGCTCTCAGTTAATAACTGTGGAAGTGCTCATAGCTGAGAAGCAGGCTTTGTCCCAGTGGGGACGTTACGCCAAGAAGAGAGAGAGAGATAAAACCAAATTTGTCGTGAGTGTTTTCTTAAGTATAACCCAGTGTCCAAAGCCCAATGGGTAGTATGTGAGAAAACCGATAAAATTCCAAAAGTGAAAACAAGGTTTTGCTTGGATATTTGGCAGTTTTAGCTACGAATGATCTTCATTCCGGGATTCCCGGGATTGTCGGGATTTCTGAAATTATATCCCGGGATTCGGGAAATCCCGAAATCATTCAAATCCCGGGAATTCTTGTCCCGGGACGTCCCGGGAAGGACACTCTACTGACATTCCACGAGCCACCAGAGGTTTGCTTCAGGTGTCTGGAACCAGGACACAAGTCGTGGGACTGCAAAGGCCCCGACAGGCGCAAACTGTGCAGGCGATGCGGCGCTGAAGGTCATAAGGCCCAAAGCTGTACGAGTCCGCCCATCTGCATGTTCTGTACCGGGAAATCCTCGAACAACAGACATCCGATGGGTGGTCCAAGGTGCCCGGCCTTCAAGAAAGCTGCAGTGAACAACAAATCACAGTGCAGGTAACGCAGCTGAACCTGAACCACTGTGATGCGGCTCAGCAACTGCTTTGTCAGGCAGTTTCTGAGTGGGAGACGGATATCGCCATCATATCCGACCCATACCGAGTACCCGCCGGCAACGGCAACTGGGTCGCGGATGGGACCAGAAAAATGGCGGCGATATGGACGACGGGTAAATACCCCGTTCAGGAGTTGGTGTCTACTACCTATGAGGGCTTCGTGGTCGCAGTAAACGGGGTCTTCTTCTGTAGCTGTTATGCGCCTCCGCGGTGGCCGATCGAGCAGTTCACGCAAATGCTGGACCGCTTAACGACCGTGCTAACAGGGCGAAAGCCGGTGGTAATAGCTGGTGACTTTAATGCCTGGGCCGTGGAATGGGGAAGCCGTTTCACGAACCAGCGGGGTCAGATCCTGCTAGAAACACTGGCCATCTTAGATGTCGACTTGGCTAATGTCGGTACCAAGAGTATCTTTAGTCGAAACGGAGCGGAGTCAATTATTGACGTGACCTTTTGTAGTCCTGGCCTAACAAGTAGTTCGAACTGGAGAGTAGATGATGGCTACACTCACAGCGACCACCTGGCGTTTCGCTACAGTATCAACTACAATAACAGCAGACAGCGGATAGAAGAAGAGGCGGCTAGGCCAAGGTCAAGCCCTCGTAGGTGGAAGACATCATACTTCGACGAAGAGGTATTTAGGGAAGCGCTCCGCCGTGAGCGAAACTTAATCGGATTAGACGGCGACGTGCGTGTGCGTGTGATGCGACCATGCCTAGGCGAGTCCACTCTAGAAATGGGAGGCCACCGGCTTACTGGTGGACCGACGCGGTTGTGGGCCTGCACCGCGCCTGCCTACAGGCTAGGCGGCGGATGCAGCGAGCACGATCAGAGGAAGAGCGAAACGAACGGCGGGTGGTGTTCGCCGCTGCAAAAGCCGCGCTTAAGACCGAGATAAGAGCAAGCAAAAAGGCCTGCTTTGAGGGTCTCTGTCAGAGTGCCAATAGGAACCGGTGGAGTGACGCCTACAGGATCGTTATGGCCAAGACGAGAGGTGTGATGGCTCCTACAGAGCAATCTCCAGAGATGTTGGGGGGTTTATTGGAGGACTTTTTCCGCGTCATGATCCTAGTCCTTGGCCTCCTTTCGTAGGACAGCCGGGGACTGGGGCTGGCGATGAGGAGAGGGTCACCGATGTGGAACTTGCGGGGATAGCTAAGTCCCTTAGCGTAGGTAAGGCCCCAGGTCCGGACGGAGTTCCGAACCTGGCCTTAAAAGTAGCTATTGCAGAGGCTCCCGAGATGTTCAGGTCTGCTATTCAGAAATGCCTGGACGAGGGAGTTTTCCCAGAAGCTTGGAAGAGGTAGAGCCTGGGCGGGGAAACCACCCGGAGACCCGTCGGCATATAGACCAATATGCTTGATTGACACGGCGGGGAAGGTGCTCGAAAAGATCATCCTCAATAGAATGTTGCGGTTCACCGAGGGCGAAAATGGTCTTTCGAGTAACCAGTACAGCTTCCGGAAGGGGAGGTCCACCGTAGACACTATCTTGTCGGTTACAAAAACCGCCGAGAAAGCACTCGAGCCTAAGAGGAGGGGAATTTGCTTTTGCGCGGTAGTGACTCTGGATGTAAGGAATGCGTTTAATAGCGCCAGCTGGTCTGCTATTGCCGATGCGCTCTTGCGTCTGGGGATACCGGAGTACCTGTACAAGATTCTCGGAAGTTACTTTCAGAATCGTGTACTAGTCTACGACACGGAGGTGGGTCGGAAGTGCTTTCACATAACCTCAGGAGTCCCGCAAGGTTCCATCCTGGGTCCGGTGTTATGGAATGTCATGTACGACGAGGTGTTGAGGTTAGAGTACCCAGTGGGAGTGGTGATTGTCGGATTTGCCGACGACATTACGCTCGAAGTCTACAGTGAAATTATCGAAGAGGTAAAGTTGACTACCACCCGAGAAAAGTCTGATAGCAAATTGAAAACTAATTTTGATGCTGTGATATTGCAAATTTTGATAACTCAGGTTGTTGTCGTTTTGGTCGTTTTAACGGTTTAAACATCAAAAATGAGAGCAGAAAAATGTTCCTGTGACAGCAAATTGAAAACCATTCCTGCTATCGATGATAGCAAATTGATAACTGTTTTTGTTATCAGCGCAAGAAAAATGAAATATCGTTAAATGTAGAGTTTTTCGGTTGGCATCAAGTCCTAAATGCAATAACACAATTGCACTAATGATAGATCCCTAGAATTACTTCACATAGTTTACTAAAACATTTAAAAACTATTGTAACACTAAATATTTACATTAATTCAAAATGACAGCAAACCGAAAGCAAAATTTGAAATCAAATTAAGTAAAGATAAAATGATATCAAAATGTGATATCAATTTGTTGCTGAATACAAATCATGTTTTCGATTTGCTGTAATTTTGTTGTTGGACTTTGCTCGGGCAACCACTCGATCAAGGTTGTGGAGGCGTGGATGCGGTCCAGGAAACTGGAGCTGGCTCACCACAAGACAGAGGTGACGGTTGTTAACAACCTGAAGTCGGAACAGCAGACGGAGATCAGTGTAGGAGACTGTACTATCCTGTCAAAGCGCTCCGTCAAATACTTGGGCGTGATGATCGACGATAAGCTTACCTTCGGTAGCCACGTCGATTATGCCTGTAAAAGAGCCTCCACAGCTATTGCGGCACTGTCCCGGATGATGTCCAATAGCTCTGCGGTGTACGCCAGTAAGCGCAAGCTTCTGGCTAGTGTTGCTACATCCATACTTAGGTATGGCGGCCCGGCGTCGCGCGGCGGCACCGCGCTAAGTACTAAATGCTACCGACGGAAGCTGGAAAGTACTTATAGGCTTATGTGCCTGAGGGTTGCGAGCGCGTACCGTACCGTGTCACACGACGCTCTCTGCGTCATTACTGGTATGGTGCCTATAAGCATTCTTATCAGTGAGGACATGGAGTGCTTCGAAATGCGCGGCACAAGAGGCATACGCAGGACTGCCAGGATGGCCTCTATGGTCAAATGGCAGCGAGCGTGGGACAGTTCCACCAAAGGAAGGTTGACCCATAGGTTGATACCGAGGGTAGATAGTTGGATTAATAGGCGCCATGGGGAAGTCACATTCCACCTGACACAGGTCCTTACAGGTCATGGTTGCTTCCGACAGTATCTACACCGTTTCGGGCATGCGGATTCTCCCGAATGCCCAGTGTGCAATGGTTTAGAGGAAACAGCGGAACACGTTTTGTTCGTGTGCCCGCGTTTTCGCACAATGCGTGGCCACATGCTTGTCACATGCGGGGAGGACACAACTCCGGACAACTTGGTCCAGAGGATGTGTAGGGATGAGTTTGGCTAGAACGCTGTTTCAACGGCTATTACCCACATCGTCTGGGAGCTACAGAGGAGGGGGCGCGTGGACTCGGAGAATGGCTAGTCCAAATGCAGTACAAGAGGTGGTCCAGGGGTTCGGAGTCGGCTTCGTAGTCATACCGGTGCCCTGCGGTCGAGATTGGCCCTTACAGCGATTAAGTGGCCGCGGAGAGGAAGTCCCGGTAGCGGTGCTGTCGTGGCGTCGGTCTACTGGGTTGGATTCGAGCCCGCGGTTGGTATGGGGTCCCCGGCAAGGGTCAGGGCAGGTGGAGACCCTGCTGTCAGCAACCTTCTGGTGCAGCTGATAGGGCCTGAAGGGTAGTGATACCCTTGCCTTCAGCAGGTCAGATCGGGTTGCACGTGGGCATCAGTTCTTGGTGTCTGCAAAGCAGTTGGGCGTGAGCGGGGTTGACCTTGCCCGCCTTCCGAGGATAAAGGGAGTGGCGAGGACCAATCGGGAAACTGGCTAAGCGCCAGCATGTTACCGTGATGGACTCTCCAGAGCGAGTCATCGATGTTCGTTGCTGCTAGGCTTCGCAGCTAACGTTGAGGATGCGATGTGCACTAGCCCCTCTCTGAAGCAATACCTTCTTGGTGGTTCCGGAGAGACGTAGGGTTTGGCGACCATAGGAATGTGTTTAGTGGGTACGAGGAGAGAGTAGTCCTGGCTTTTACTTTTGTTGTAGAAGACGGCCTCAGACCTACACTACCCTAACCTTCTGTTAGGGTGTCTGTTGAGCAGATTATCCCCCTATGGTTTAGAAGGAAAAAAAAATCTCACTCTCATGCCCGGAGTGTGCAAACAGGGCGGAAACGGCGGAACATGTGCTCTTCGAGTGCCCGCGTTTTGCGGAGCAGAGGTCGA
The DNA here is from genome assembly GCF_035046485.1 of Aedes albopictus. Taxonomy (NCBI): domain Eukaryota; kingdom Metazoa; phylum Arthropoda; class Insecta; order Diptera; family Culicidae; genus Aedes; species Aedes albopictus. Next base: position 266,738,726 of record NC_085137.1, read on the forward strand.
GCATGTTAGAGGTATGCGGCAGGGATACTACTCCCGATAACATTATAGAGAGGATGTGTACGGGGGTGGACGAGTGGAATGCCGTGTCGACCACGGTATCCACAATCGTGCTCCACCTCCAGAGGAAATGGCGGGCTGACCAACAGTTAGTCGAGTTGGCCCCCTAGAGATATGCCGTATGCGATGGCTGACAGATGATAGCGAGAGTGCGAAATCACAGTTCCCCCCCCCCTCCTCTACGAAGTAATCCCTAACGAGCGTCCGCGGAGCAAGGTTAGGTAGTGCAGAATGAGGTTTTTCTACGGTGTTGCTAACCAACAGATTTCCTCATTCTATAAAAAAGGGAGATCAACAAACGCTGCAGTCACAACAAGCGACGCCCGAAGTTCCAACCCTTCCGCCTCTGGTGCCACCCCCACTGACCCACCAACGTCTTCTTCAATATCAAGAGCGGCTTCAACCACGATGAATGCTGCCCACTCAGGAGTGACCAGTTGTAACTCTCAACAAACAACGCGATCCAAGGTACTTCTTGCCATTGCCGTGGTAATCATCGTTGGCGATGCTGGAATGGATTATTTCGCCCGCGTTCTACTGGACTTCGGGAGCGAATGCTGCTTCGCAACCTCTCATCTGTCGCAAATAATGAACGTCAAACGAACAAGAGTCGATGTGCCGGTCGCAGGGATCGGAAAGTCTGCATTGAAGGTGCAGCACCAATTCCGAGCCGTCATCAAATCTCGTAATTCCGATTATACAACTATAGCGTCGAACTGCTCATCTTGCCCAAAGTCACCATGGGCCTTCCATCGACGAACATCGACGTAACCCGCTGGGACATTCCCTTTAACATCAACCTCGCTGATCCTGCTTTCTTACAATCGAGCACAGTGAACATCGTATTGGGGGCAGAGATTTTCTTTGACTTGTCCGTCCCAGGGCGTATTACACTTGGTGAATCTCTTCCGTTGTTGGCCAACTCAATCTTCGGATGGGTAGTGTCTGGGAGAACTGCTCAAAATTTGCCCCACACTTCTGTCAGCTGTAATATCGCAACCGTTGCCGATCTACAAACCTTCAAGATAGAGGAGGACGCATCAGCTACCAACTATTCGCCGGACGAAACTGCTTGCGTGGAGTTTTCCCAACGTACGGTGACTCGTGATGCTTCGGGTCGATATATAGTTCGCCTTCCATTCAAGTAGTCTATGGCCCAACGATTGGGAGACAACCAAAAATCAGCTTTACACCGGTTTCGCTTGCTAGAGAATCGTCTGTCTCGTGATGCTTCGATCGCTCAGCAGTATCGGGAGTTCATGTCCGAGTACCTTCGGCTAGTCCATATGACACCGCTCAGCACCTTCGACGAAGAAGTTCATCCGCAATATTATCTCTCACACCACCCATTACTTCGAGAGAGCAGCACGACGATCAAAGTACGCGTGGCATTCGACGCGTCCAGTAAAACGAGCTCGGGCATCTCGCTCAACGATGCTCTTCTCGTCGGTCCAATCGTACAAGACGATTTGCGATCGATCGTAATGCGATCCCGCACCCATGAGATCGTTCTTATTGCGGACGCAGAGAAAATGTACCGCCGAGTGCGATAGATTACGCATATTTGTGCATTTTCTAGCGATTGGCTCCTGACCAGACAATACAGACGTTTGTTCTGCAAACCGTTATTTATGGGACAGCATCTGCTCCCTACCTGGCCACCTGCGTATGATGAAGCTGCGAACTATCCGATCGCTGCACAGGTAGTGGAAAACGACTTCTACGTCGACGACTTTTTTACGGGAGCAGCGACAGTCACCGAAACACTCGAGCTCAGAGAGCAGTTCAATGGCATGCTATCGAGAGGAGGACTCACAATGAGAAAATGGGCATCAAACTGTGAAGCTGTACTGGAGGGCATTCCGCCTGAGAACCGAGCTCTTCAGCACTCAAACGACCTGGACCGAGACCAAACTATCAAAACGCTCGGCTTACACTGAGAACCGGGCACGGATCATCTCAAATACAAGATCGACATACAACTACCACCCAATACCATTTTCACGAAACGTCTCACTCTATCCTACATTGCTCAACTCTTTGACCCGTTGGGGTTGGTTGGACCAGTCGTCGTAACAGCCAAGGCCTTTACGCAATCACTCTGGACTCTCAGGGACGAAAACGGAAAGGTGTGGGAATGGGATCAGAGTTACCAGCTAGTCTGAAGGATTGATGGTGTGCCTACCATTCGGATTTACCAACGCTCAACGAATTAAGAATAAACCGCTTCGTTCTTCTGCCTAACTCGCTTGAGATTGAGCTTCATGTGTTTTCGGGTGCCTCCGACATCTGTTATGGTACCTGTGTCTATCTGAGGTCCGTTGACAGACAAGGTCAAATTAAAGTCGCCTTGCTTACTTCGAGATCGAGAATCGCATCACTAAAACGCCAAAGCACTCCACGACTTGAATTGTTTGGTGCACTACTTTCCGCCGAGCTGTATCAACGAATTGTTGCCTCTCTCCACTTCTCGTTGACTACAGTATTTTGGACCGACTCCACCACCGTAATTAGTTGGCTAAGAGTAACACCCTCAACGTGGACCACCTTTGTGGCCAACAGGGTGTCCAAGATTCAGCATGCGACTCAAAATTGTGGATGGCACCATATATAGTCGGAACCCGGTCGTTGAGCCACAACCTCCACCCAACCAACGAATTCGATTCGTTGGTTGGGTGAAGTGACAGCAGCACAAGGGGCGTGCGCATTCTTTTTTTATTAATCATGTTTAGGTTGGAAGTAAAAAGTATTTTTTTCAATTTGTTTCACATTTAGAGAAAAACTGATACGTTTTGCAAGATACATTTATGGCCAATGCGAGAAATAATTATTTTCATCCATTTTAGTCGGTGAAGTGAAAATACAGATGATTGTTAAACCACCCGGACCAAACTGCAAGCACAAAACGCTTTCAATGATCGACAAAATAAAGATTGGCGATGTTTTGCATTTGTTTGGAAGTAATTGTACATGTACATATCGTTTTTTTTTAAGAAATATGAAATAGAAATTCTTTTCGATTATCAGTAAAGTTTAAGAAACCAAAAACTCATTAGCTCACCCCTCGGAATTACAGATTGGTTGTCATTTTCAGTTTGACATTGAATTATGACATCCAGGTACTTTTTAGTTGGCTGACAGCTCAACTAACGGGCGCCCAACTAAAAAGCCATATTAAACTCCCAACCAGCGGGTCCCGACTGTAGCAGGACTCCAGAATCCTTCCGATGTTATATCCCGAGGTTGCCTGGCATCCAAGCTCGTCCCCAACAAGCTCTGGTGGATTGGCCCAGATTAGCTGCGAAAGGAAAAGGAATCCTGGCCTGTTCCCGGACAGCAGTGCAAATCAACTGATGAATGCAACAGCGAACGACGAAAAACTGCCGCAGTGTTTGCTTCTGCCACTACCACACCCTCGTTTATCGACGAATACATAGTAAAATTCTCCGATTACTCCAAAATGATCCGCAAAACAGCGTATTGGAGGCATTTCTTTTCTAATTTGCGAGTACCAAAAGAAGATCGAACATTCAGCTTCCTAACGACCAATGCACTCAAAACTGCCGAACATGCGCTCATACGATTGCTGCAACGACAGTGCTTTCCAGACGAGTGGAAGCGATTGCAAAGTGTCGCCAAAGGCTCTCGACTGAGGTGGTTTCAACCAATGCTCTCCTCCAACGACAACGTTATTCAAATCGGCGGTTGGCTAGGCCAATCTACGCTACACGACAACTTCAAGCATCCCATTCTGCTACCTGGTGCTCACCAGCTATCAACATTGCTTCTCGCATCGTATCATCTATGACTGTTACACGCAGCTCCTCAATTGATGGTAAAACGGTTCGATTGAAATACTGGCTCTTGGGTGGGCGAAGTGCGGCACGGCAGGTAGTACACTAATGTATCACTTGTGTACGGACTCGACCGAAGCTGGTCGAACAATTCATGTCCGAGCTCCCAGCAGCTCGTGTAACGGCAGCATATTTGGAACCGCTGGCACCTGGAGTACTTGGCAACTGTACAGCCGAAAGCCAAGTGGTGCAATCCTCCGGTGAAAATCAAGCGGAAGCGTCTGGTCATCATTAAGGACGAAAATCTGCCACCATTGCAGTGGCCAACAGGAAGAATCCACGAACTCCACCCGGGAAAAGACGGCATAGTTCGGGTAGTCACGCTTCAAACCGCGCTAGGATTCGTCACCAGACCTGCGGCAAAACTCTGCCTTCTACCAGTTCCAGTTTCAATCAAGGATCCAGGATGCTCCAATCGTTTATAAGTTTCCCTCCAGGTCTATCTGGTCTTAAATTTTACATGTACCTTTCGACGTCCGAGGACTGCTGGCCTGCTGACTACGAGAGTTTTGGAATGGTTCCAGCAATACCCAGTCTATCACCGAAATGGCGGCATCGACACCAGTGTGGAATGGCAGGATTATTCCAGAAATGACTATTTCTGGAGGAGGCAGGATGTTTGCATGCAAATGTGACTTGATACGGTTCAGCACTCCATGGGCGATGCAACATGTCTTTCAATCAGCTACACATTGAACCTCCAGCACTCACATTGGCGTAGCTAGGATTTTTTCTGGAGGGGGCCCAGGAGGGGCCTGACTTGAAATGAATTTTAAGCGGGATGGGCGCCCGATATGTGATTATACAAATTGGTATTGTAGTTTTGAGTACCAAAAGGTAATCAAAATGACTGTTTTAGATTTGTTCATAGTTTCGTAAACTATATGAGTACGAACAATTCCTCCAAGATGTTTTTCCATAGCTTGCTTCAGTGATTCCATCATGGCTTCTTTCAGAAATTCAATCAAGAATTCATCTAGGGATTCCACTAGACATTTTTTCGGGGATTTGTCCTGGGATATCTTTAGAGATTCCTCCAGCAATTGTTTCAGTGCTTTTTTCGAGGTTTTCTCTAGGAATTTCTCCAGAGATCCTTTAAGATATTTCTGCAGGTATTCAGGTAGATTTCTACAGGGATTTCTCCATATATGCCTTCCAGAATTCCACTAGAGATTGCTCCAATAATTACATCTGGAATAATTCGAAGTATTTCTGCAGGAATGTATTCCAGAAAATCTTTTAGACAATTTTACTTAGAGATTATTAAAAAGTACTCCAAGAATGGTTTGAAAAACATGTACAAAAACCTTTAGGGATCTTAGTATTCCTTCAACAATAACTGCAGACATTGATTTCATTTTTTTTATCCAGGAATATTCCTACAAAAATTCTTCCAGGTATTCGCTAAGAAAGCTCTCCTGAGATTCCATAGAGTTCCTCATGGGGTTGCTTCCGGAATTGCTCATCGGGTTTCTTCAGAAATTACTTAGAGTTCCTCCAGGGATTCACCGGAAATTTCTTCTGTTATTCTTTCAAAAACGAATTCCGGGATTATTTCAAAAATGCCTGCAAGAACTCATGTTGAAATTCCTTCAGAAACTCCCCCAGGAATTAATCCAGGATTTCAGGATTTCCTCAGGAATTTTAGCGGTTTCTTCAGTATTTCCTCTTAGAATTCATCAGAAACTCCTCCTGGAATTCTCTCAGAAATCGAACTTTGTATTTCATCATAAATCTTGAGATTCCTCCAGAAACTCCTCAAGGAATTCCTTCGGAAATTCCTCCCGGATTTTTTCAAGAACTATTCCTGCCAATCCTCTAGGATGTTATTCAGGCATTTCTCCAGTGACTTATGCAAGAGTTCTACAAAGAACTTCTACAGGAATTACCCCAGGTATTTCCTCAGGAATTCCTCCGGGAATTTATTCTAGAATGGATCCAGGAATTCTTCCAGGGTTTTCTCCAAGAATTAATCCAGGAACTTGTTCTCTAGGGTTTCTTCTACACATTCCTCCAGGAATTATTTCATGGATCCCTCCAGAAATTCCACCGATGATTCCTGCAGTAATTCCTCTTGAAAATCCTTCTGGAATTCCTCCTGGAATTCCTCCAGAAATTCTTCTGGAAATTCCTCCTGGAACTCCACCAGAAATTCCTTTCAGAATTCCTCTAAAAATATCTCCAGGAATTCCTTCAGAAATTTCTCCATGGATTTCTACCAGAATTCCTCTTGAGATTCTTCAAGGAATTCATTCAGGGATTCCTCAAGGTATTTGTTTAGGGATTCCTCCTAGAGTTCTTCCATTAATAGTTCCACGGAATTTCCCCAAGATTTCCTATAAAGATTTGTTCAGGAATTCCTCCTGAGGTTCCTCTAGAAATTGTTTCAGGGATTCCTCCAGGTTTATTTCCAAGAATTCCTCCAAGGATTCTTCCAAGTAATTCTCTAGAAAATCCTTTAAGGATGCCTTCAGGAATTCCTCAAGAGGTTTCTTGAGAATTACCCCAAGAATCTTTTCAGAAAGTGCTCCAGGAATTGATCCAGGAACTCCCATAGGAATCCCTTCATAAATTACTACTGCAATTCCTCCAGGAATTCCTCCTGGAATTCCTCCAAAAAAAGCTCTGGGAATTACTCTACAAATTTTTATTGGATTTTTTTCAGAAATTTCTCTTGGAATTTCTTTAGAAATTTATCTTGGAATTTCTTCAGAAATTTATCCAGTAATTGCTTCCAGAATTTCTCTCGAGATTCCTCCAGGAATTCATTCCAGGAGTAGTTCCTCGGAATTTCCCCGAAAATTCCTTTACAAATTCATCCAGGAATACTTCCTAGGATTCCGCAAGGAATTTGTCCAGAACTTCCTGCAGAAATTTGTCCAGAACTTGCTAGGCATTCTTCCCGACGTTCCTCCAGAAATTGCTTCAGGGATTCCTCCAGGGATTTTCCCAAGAATTTTCCCAGGAATTCTTCCAAGAATTTCTCTAGAAATTTCTCTAAGGATTCCTCTAGGATTTTTTCAAGAGGTTTCTTTAGAAATTTCTCCTGGGAGTTTCTCCATGGACTCATCCCAGGATTTCTCTAGGAATTCATCTAGAGATTGCTCCGGGAGTTCTTCTAGAGGTCCCTCCCAGAGTTCTTGTAAAAACTCCACCAGGAATTTATCCAGAGATTGCTCCAGTCATTAGTCCAAGAATTTTTTCAGGGATTCTTGAAGGAAATTCTCCAGGGTTTCCTCAAAGCATTTCTTAAGGAATTTCTTGAGATACTCCTCCAGCAATTGATACAGGAATGTCTCCAGAAATTTACCCAGGGGTTCCTCGAGGCATTCCTCCAGAGATTTCTATAGGGATTCCTCCAGGCATTCCAAGATTCCTTCAGAAATTTCTTCAAGAATCTATATATATAAAAATGAGTTTGAAGTTTCTTTGAGGCAACAAAACTCACGAAAGGCTGAATCGATCAGGATGACTCTTGCATGGTTAGATTCGTATTCATGGTAGCTGTGTTTATATGTAAAAAAAAAGTTACGAATATCAGCTAGAAAAGTGAGAAAATTGATAAAGTACTGATTTTGCATAAGCTGGGCAGAAAATCAACGCGATCGAAATAAAACCAATCTAGATTGCGGTGCTATTTTGAGCTCAACAGTTGTCAAACCACCACAAGACGGCAAGACAAAGTTTGCCTGGACAGCTAGTTTATCTATAAAATCCTCCAGGGATTCATTAAGAAATTTCCTCAACAATTCCTCCCAGAGTTTATCCAAGAATTATTTCAATAATTTCTCCTGCATGAATTCCTCCTGAGATTTCTCCAGGAATTCCTTCAAATATTTTTTCAGGAATCCTCCAGGAAATGGCATTTCTACCACGAATTTCACCGGAATTACCCCAGATATTTCTTCAGGAATATCTCCGGGAATTTATTCAGGAATGGATCCAGGAATTCCTCCAGGCATTTCTTCGGAAATTCGCACAGCAATTGCTTCAGGAATTCTTCCAGGAATTCTTCCAGAAATCCTTCCAAGTTTTCCTCCAAGAAATAATCCAGGAATTTCTTCTCCTCGGTTTCCTCTACACATTCCTCCAAGAATTATTTCATGGATTCTTCCAGAAATTCCACCGATGCTTCCTCCAGTAATTCTTCCAAAAATTCCTTCTGAAATTGCGCCTGGAACTCCTCCAGAAATTCCTCTTCAAATTTCTCCTGGAACTCCACCAGAAATTCCTCTCAGAATTCCTCAAGGAATTTCTTCAGAAATTTCTTCATGGATTCCTTCCAGAATTCCTCCACAGATTCTTCCAGGAATTCATTGAAGGATTTTTCAAAGAATTAATTTAGGGATTCCTCCTGGAATTCTTCCATGAATAGTTCCATGGAATTTCCCCAAGATTTCCTGTAAAGATTTCTCCAGGAATTCCTCCTGGGATTCCACCTGGAAGTTGTCCGGAAGTTCCTCCATGAATGTCTTCTGAGGTTCCTTCAGAAATTTGTTTCAGGGATTCCTTCAGGGTTCTTTCCAAGAATTCCCCCAGGGATTCTTCCAAGAATTTCTGTAGAAATTTCTCTAAGAATTGTTCCAGGAATTCCTTAAGAGGTTTCTTCAGAAATGGTTTCCTCCAGGAATTAATACATGAATTGATAACTCCAGAGATTCCTCTAGAAAGGGCCCATATAGCCGAGGCGGTAAACTCACGGGTATTCAGCATGAACATGCTGAGGGTGACGGGTTCGATTCGCGGTCGGTCCAGGATCTTTTCGTAAAGGAAATTTCCTTGACTTCCTTGGGCATAAAGTATCTTCGTGCCTGTCACACGATATCCGCATGCAATATGGTCATTGGCAGAGGAAGCTCTCAGTAATTAACTGTTGAAGTGCTCATAGAACACTGAGATGCAGGCTTTGTCCCAATGAGGACGTTACGCCAAGAAGAGAGAGAGAGAGAGAGAGAGAGAGAGAGAGAGAGAGAGAGAGAGAGAGAGAGAGAGAGAGAGAGAGAGAGAGATTCCTCTAGAAATCCGTCCAGGAGTTATTTCACGGATTCCTCCAGAAATTCCACTAGGAATTACTCCAGGAATATATCAGAAATTCCTTCAGGGATTCCTCTAAGGATTTTTCCGTGAAATTCCTCCAGTAATTCTTCCAGAAATTCCTCCAAGATTTCCTCCAAGATTTCCTCATGGAATTCCTCCTGGAATTCCTCCAGAAATTCCTCTGGGAGTTCTTTTAGAAATTTATCTTGGAATTTCATCAGAAATTTCTCTAATGCTACAGGCATTACTCCAGGAACTTCTCCAGGGATGCCTCCTTCAGAAATTTCTCCATTAACTTCTCCAGGGGTTCCGCCAGGAATTTATCCAGAAAATTCTCCAGGATTTCGTAACAATTTGTACGATAATAAAAAAAAATCCCCTAATGCTCCAGGCTTTAGTCCAGGAACTTCTTCAGGGATTCCGCATGGAATTTGTCCAGAAGGTTGTCCAGAATTTCCTCAAGAAATACATCTAGGAATTCCTCCTGTGATATCTCGAAGAATTCCTCCAGAGATTCCTCCAGGAATGCGTCCAGAAATTCCTCCAAGGATTCATCTTATTTTTTTCTAGTAATTTCTACAGGGATTTCTGATGCGGATTCTTCAGATTTTTTTTCCTGAAATTCTCGCATAATTGCTCTTTGAATTATGGAACTCATCCAGGAATTCCTCCAGGTATACTTTCAGAAATTTCTCCAGGGATTCCTGCAGGTTTTGCTCCGAGAATTTCTGTAATGATTTCTTTCGAAATTTCTCTCTGGATTTTTTCAAAAATTTATTCAGCGATAAGTTCAAAAAATTCAGTAATCCGTTCATAATCTTTATCACGGATTCACTCCAGGGTTTTTTAAGGATTACTTGTAGATTTTTTGAATAATTTGAAGGATTTCTAGACGAACTCCTCCAGCGATTTGTATTGGAATTCTTTTAGATAATTTTAGAGGTACACAGAAGCCAAGAAATTCTCCAAGTAGTCATCCAGGAATTCTTTCACAATTATCTCCAAGAAATCTTTAAGGAATCCAATCAAGAATACCTTCAAGATTACCCCTTGCAGCAAAAGCTTTTAAATATATTAAAATTTCATCAATGGCCTTTTGAATGTGTGCATTGTTTGATAGACGCACAAATACCCCTGGCCCACGAAATAAAATATATTAGTGATCGACTAGAAATCACCTCCAGCATGGTTTTAAAGAATACACTCGTGTTTACGCTTGAGCTACATGGATCATTTCTTATTATGTAACATCTATTCTCACTAGGAATTCAAAAACTTTTGCTGGAATTCCATTGCAAATTCAACCAGATTTTTTCCCACATGATACTTGAATTCCACAAAGAAACTTTTAACCATATTTTGCAGTAATGCTGCTAGAAAATTCAAAGATTCTTAAAGATACTCATCAAAGAATTCCTGGAAATTATCATTAAGATTTAATTTCTCAGCGATTCAAAAAAGAAGACTAACAAAGCATTGCTATTTATATAATTCTGGTTATATAATGTTAGGAAATCAAAACTAACTAATTACATAGACCATTTTGTACAATGGTCTTGTAAAGAGTTACAAGTTGAGAATAGTCTCCAACAACTGTGAATTTGAACACATATTATGCCATATAAATGTCTATTATAGATCTATGTTGGTCACCACGACAATGGTTTTCAGATTTTTTCTAATCTCCATATATAAAGTCAAGAAAAATTTCTGGGGGGCGGGGCCTGGCGGATTCTGGGAGGGGCTTGCCCCCCAAGACCTCCCCCCACCCCGCCCCTCTAGCTACGCCAATGAGCACTCATGGGTGCAAGTGACGATGGAGCAGAAATGGGGTATCTGAGGGGAACAACCGAGAGCATGAGAACCAACGATGCGACACGAACCCTAACCTAAGGGGCTCGGATGGGGATGGAGATTGATGGAACAAACAACGACCAGCAGCAGTCCTTCGATGTTTCGCCGGGATCGGATCAACCGTGATGTGTCTCCGTTAAATGTATTTTGATTATGTGGTAGAAATTAAGTCGAATAAATTAGATGTTTAGTGTACGTTAGTTTAGATAATAAAACGGGTCTTAAGGTGAATATATGACCAAGCCAAAGCTCTTATTTTCAATAGCACAAATCTAAAGAACCGAATGTCGGTTCGAGCTGAAAAGTTGATCGATTGGTTATCCGTTGGTGTTGGCCAATCGATCAACCTTTCAGCTCAAAACGACATTTGGTTCTTCAGATTTGTGCCCTTGAAAATTCAAGGTGTGGCTTCGTTATATATTCACCTTTAAACCCTTGAAGTGGTATCAAATAAACGCTCTAAGGTTAACTAAAGAAACGTGCTAGTGATTTGCCTCTTCTCGCGTGGAAGAAAACTGCCGAAAGTCTGAAATGATTCGCCCTACTGACTCTCACTCCGCAAGCCAATCGTCGATGGATGGACGGATCAATTTTCTGATGTAAGTGCGCTGCTCGTCCTGACCGCTACAATTGGCTAGGGTTAGGTGCTAAAATGACATGAATGTTTTACCACAGACAAATAGACGTATCACTTGGAACAGAATGCGATAAAAATCATCGTCCCGCAAACATAATCGCAAAATGCTAATTATACTGTGGTATGCAAACCCACTGAGTAGATAGCAAACGTCAAACAGGAGCAAAAGCGATACCAGCGCCATGAGCGAGCGATTTGCGAAATACGGAACATTTGAATAATTCGTTAAAAAGGAAAATTATGGGAGATGGGTAGAGTGTGACGTCTGTTTGTCTGTGGTTTTACTTTGCAATAAAAGTTCGGTCGTTTTCGAAAGTTACACGAGCTTTGTTCATTGCGTAATCTTTCTTGAGTTAAGTTTAGTTGAGTTGAGCCTAAAGTCATCAACAGCATTAATATTGATTATACAATTGAAATGCGAACATTTATTTTTCTACTTCAAAAACGGCTGACAAAATCGGGGGTAGACAAAATCGGAGGTAGACTAAAACGGGGGCTGACAAAATCGGGTCCCCACTGTATTAGACAAAGTGTATCTCGGTGGTTTTCTTATCCACTTGTTTATTGATTGATTCAAGATCTTTTGACAGTTAACAAAAGATACAATTTTCCAGAATATGTAAGCTATTGTCTGAGTTGTTTTTAAGCATTACGTACAAGATTCTAGGAGGTGCCTGGCATTTCTAGTAGTTTAGCCCATGGTCAATGATGCTATTTTGGAAACCATTCCTGTAGATGCCAAATTCATATTTTTTTCTAGAAGGACCAAAAGCCACAATCATACAAAATAAATATGTTAAATACGAATAATACAACAATAATGTTGTCACGCGGTTGGCTACCTGCGTCAGCACCACGCTAATGCTGAGTACAGAAAGCGAGATTTTTCCAACGTGTTGTATAAAATACAACAGCGCGATCGCTCGAGGGTTAATAAGTGTAAGAAGGGTACTGTTCACCATAAATGGATTAAATCAGGTTTCTTTTATATTTGTTTGTTCCTTATTTATGTTTAGGCCCCCCTCCCCTCGTCACCGATGAGAGGTCTCGGACATAAATTTTTCAGATTAAATCTGGAGCTCGATTTAAATAGGTCCTATGTGCTTTTGTCGATTAAAAATTCTATCAGTTGGAATCGCTTATTATAGCGAAAACCGTTGAAATTGAACAAAGTATTGTGGCGTTAGCACTAAATTGGTTTCCGAAAAAACTTCATTGACTTCCGCTGCCTTTCCTATGCGTTAAACATTACGTCGGAAGTAGTGCGCTGTATAGACAATCAGATTTACTGTACAGCGCACTACTTCCGACGTTATGTTTAACGCATAGGAAAGGCAGCGGAAGTCAATGAAGTTTTTTCGGAATTCAATTTAGTGCTAAACGCACAATACATACATGCAGCAGAATCCTTACAAAACAGGCTTTTCGTTCCATCATTAAAAGTCTCCAAAATATCTTCCAGATGGCTACAATAACTAAAATAAACTGATCGAATTTTACATCGCCAAAAGCACATACGACCTATTCAAATCGAGCTCCAGAAATGTTTCATAATTTTGACCAACCCCCCCTCTTGATCAGCCAAGAGAGTTGGGACAAAATGTGGAATAAATATTTGTAACGGCCTAATTGCATATCAAAAGTTGATCTTTTGTTTCGAATGTACACGTTTGAGTCAAAAGGGATTGACACATGGTTTAAAAATTCTCAGTTACAATGACACACATATTTCATGTACTTAGCATTTTATTCTTTCTTTCAAGATTTTTGTTGTTACAAGTTACAGCACTATAGATCGATATATGAATTATTCTCACCGTTTTCATTACTTTGTGAATATTTCATTAAAGAAACCAACTGGTCTGAAAGTAAGCAAGTGTGCACGAAATTTATCGTACAATTCTTCACCATCAATATGCTGCAACTGTGAAGCTAATTTCTAGCCTAACGAAGGAAAATCATGCTCATCGTCAACTTTCGGAGCAGTGTTCTTATTGAAACGTGAACTCTGTTTAGCTTTAAAATTACCATCATTCGTCGCTGGTGGACGAGTGCGCCGGTCTCGTTTTTCTGGTTCGTTTTCACGTGTTTCATTTGTATCTTTCTTCTCCCCCTCGCGTCTTCCTGGATTTCTCGGTGTACCTTTTCCACCTCGTCCCCTTGGTCTACCCATCAATCCACCACGCCGTCCATCGTTGAAATGGAATTCAATATCAAGGACCTGTTTCTGTTTGCCAGTTTTCTGAATCTCATTTTCTTCTTCCGTTTCAGCTGTTTCGGATTTTTTCTTATCTAATGCTACCATCTTGTCCCATTGAGCTGCATTTTCACCTTCTCCTGCTTTCCTTAAATTGTATTGGGGTTTTGACCTGGCAGCCGCAATCTGTGCCTTCCATTCATCCAATGTCATTTCCTTAAGTTCTTCTTCGACAGGCTTAGCATCGCTTTGCTCAGTTTGTTCTTCTTTAGTCTGATCTGAAGCTTGCCCTTTCTCTTCCTCCGATTCATGTGGCATATATTCTTCCTGGAAATTATTGAACTCCTTTGCGTCTAATTTGGCACTACCCCAATTATGTGAACCAGTTCCATCACGTTTTTCGACAGATTTTACGCCAGTTTTATTAGAACCTGACTGACGATCGAATTCTCGTTTACCACGAACATCGAAGCGTTTGTTTCCAGTTTGTGGTTTACGGGGTCCATTTTCATCGTTGCCGCCTTCACGATTCTTTCGATTATTTTTGTCTTCGCGGTTTTCGGTGCCTGCATAGGTGCTCTTGTTAATTTGGCGTCTTTCGGAATTTTTTCCTGGGTAGCCATTTTTGTTTCCATCTTCACGTGTTGTGCGAATGTTATCTTTCTGGGTTTCTTTAATACCATGCTTCTCCCCACGCTGATTATGTAAATTAGAGTTATTATTTGCTGTAGAACTCTTAGGTTCTTCAAATTTGTCAGGATGTCGGTTTTCATTATTAACAGTTTTGCTTTGCGTAGTTTTGTTCTCTTTTTCCGCGTTTTTTACCTTTTTTACAGCCAATTTTGCAACCGAATTTTCAGTGGTCGTTGAGGGATTGACTTGGGGTTTCTTTTGAGTTTTTTGCTTTTTTTGAGTTATAGTTTCAAAAGGATCGTCACCCTCATCGTCGATTGAAAAAAGGTCGTACCGATTGGCCACATTTATCCCATACGATGTGTTCTCCATTTTTAATACTTGTTAGACACTTGATTTGTGTCACCAAATGAATCACACGCCACTGAAAATAAAATAATAATGAATATAGTATTTGCAGTTTTCGTTCAATTAACCACTAAATACCTTGATTTTATTTGAATTAACATTCGTAGAACTAACAAATGATGAACATAGTCGAACACACTTTCAGCAACAAATTTGCAAATATAAAATGAAGAGTTTTTCTTGCTGTAATGACAGCAATGAACTTTGTATGACATTCGGTACCCTCATGGAAACAGTCCCTCGGATACACTGCAGGTGTGGCAATAAAAATATCAGGCAACATGCGCATTAATGGTTGATGCCGTGCTGCCATCTAGTGATAAAATAAAAACGACGTTTTTAGGGGTATTTCTATATTTGGACAACGATACCTGTTTGTGTCTTTTGACAATTAATTAATTGTAGTACAGCGTAAATGATAAATTCAGGCTTTTTTAATTAGATATGTCTTGGACACCCTGGGGTCCACTATTGGTGGTTTATTGGGGTGGAAGTTTACCTATAGAAGCAGATTTGTGCTTTAAATTTGAGAATAATTGCTAGCGGTCAACTATAGGTTAAGGGTCCACTATTGGATAAAAAACCCTATTTGCATTTCTTCACTCCGGCTTAGCATATGAATGCGATGGGTTATGCTAAGCCAAGCTTAACGAAATTACCCAAATCATTCCAGTGTCTTTCTAATGAAAATGTCATTTCAAGCTGCCGATATATTTAAAATGCCCGTTATGTATACTATATAGTAACAAAAACAACATATCCGCTAAAATTTTAGCAGGAAAATCGTTCGGCAAGTTCTTTGGATGCAGAAGGAAATTTCAATGATGAACTACCTAGACTGTAGATATTTTACGCTACGCCAGTATTGAAAATCTTCGATTTAGTACCTACTCCATATGATCGTTCCACAACATTTTGTGTTCGAATTTGCCTTTTGTTGTACAGAGTTGAAGTAGGGTATTGGTTCCGTTATTAAACATGTGGCTCCCATTTCCAACCTACTGAAAAAAGATTAAAGCACTGTTTGTTTTGTTTCTTATTTTTTGTATGTTTCGTCAAAAAAAGAACGGAATCAATCGGTGCCGTTATTGCTTGTTTTTGAATAGGGTGAATTTGGGAGCGTGAGATTACATATGCCACTCGTACTTTACCACATTGCAGAAAAGGCGTTTATTTTATGTTATTTATCGCCTACGAATAATCTCCTCCATTATTGCCCCGATCGAGTTGCATCTTCGATGAGTTTTTGAAAATGTGTTGGTTGTGAGATGCTTCAGACTGCGAATATGTTTGAAAGTTTGAACTTGCACATTAAATGAAAACCAAATCAAAGTTCAAGTTCAACTAGAAAGTGAAATCCGTTAGTTCAAACAGATTTATTAAACTTTTATTTCATTCGTTGATGTTTTTGATACCGTAAAGCGGGGTATCATTGATCAGCGGGGTAACATTGATCGGCTTGACCCACCTCATTAAATGTTCAAACTAACAATTTTCATTGCGTAAGTTTTTGCTAACGAATAGTGTTTCGTAATATGTTAGTGTTTCATTACTTAAAATGACATCAAGTTCATGGAAATTTAGTTTCATTATCATATAAATAAATCGGGTTTTTCTCAATTGTGTTACGTAACGCAATTTCTACCATTCTTAAACATTCATGCTTAGCATGATTGCTAGATAAAACATCAAATTCGAAATTGATGTATGTACCAGGGTATGTACTCAATATGATATCCTAGTGTTGGATTTCACAAACAAAACTGTTATGAAAGTGATACTTCTCAATAAAATATAAGATTTATTGAAGGTAGGCATTATACCCAGGTAACCATTAAGGACTGCTATAAGCGTTATATAGGACATTGAGTAGCTTTGCAGTGCCAACAAGCTCTGTAAAAGATGTCTTAATGCTTATAGCCCCTGTCAACCGTAAGCACAAAAATAAGCCGTATATAACGCTAACTTTTAGTGCTTGTTGGCCCTGTACCTTTAGGCCGAATAAGATGGCTGTCGATGCTGTTGCTCGGCTTGAGGTGTATGACATTCGTGTCAATCAAAATTGATTTCAACCAAAACAATACTGAGGCCAATGAAAGTGACTGGAGTTCAGTGGAAAGATTCGCGAGATTGAATAAATTTGATCAGCGAGCAACAGCACATTTAATCGACGTTTAAACACGCAGGCAGCCGTTTCCAGAAGGATTATGTTTTAAACTGGAATCGTGATCAATCTCCTACATCTATTTGACAAATTCCACCTCAATTACCTCCTTATCTCTTGCCTTATGCTACCGATTTGCACTTCCCTATATCAAACCCCACTAGAACTTCAAACATTATCGTGTTCGTCCTCCGGCATGGTCTCTGGATCGCAACCTCTTAAATACCAACAGCTTCTTACTCGTGTGAGATCGTTTCCTCGACCGCTTCTACTAAATGGAATCAAATTTTACCAACTTTTATCTACTTTAACCCTAAAAGGGATACACCTTCATGGCCTCAGTTTCGTCACCTCGCTGAGTGTGTTCCATCAAAGACGAGCTCTGAAAGGCGCCTGGGGTCCAATGGACCCCAGGTATCCCTTTTAGGGTTAAATATGGTTCTAAGAAAGCGAACTCCATGGTGCATTGATGGAGCAGATGGGAAGTTTGACGACGAGTGCCGACTCAAGAGGAATCTCGAGGACTTCGACTGAAACCTGAAGCGAGCAGCAAAAAAGTTCGATAGAAACACAAGACGCAAGAAAAAGATAAAAGATAAACAAGTTATATTTTTCTCTTTTTTCTTATTCCAATTTTTGACAGATCTTTTCCAGAGACTCGGTACGAATGGTTTCAGCAGGCCGTATATCAGCCGAATAATTCGCCAAAAATGGCTTTTGAGCAGCTTTATTAGAGGATATAGAACTTATTAGCTCTGTTAACCATGTTCTATATTCGACTATAGAGCCGAATCAATGCCACTTTTACGGCTTAATGGTTACTTGGGTAGTTATTTATGTAACGAGTTGCAAAATGATGATTTTTACAGCACGAGTTGTATTTAGCAGTGAAAGACAAACTTTCATTAGAATATGATTGTTGACGGCGTCATGCTCTACGCTGCCAGCCGTGCATTCACAACGCAGATGAGATGTGAGATCGACAAACATACTGAATTATGAGCAACTGTAGTACTAGACGTTGTGGTAGTGTGACAGAATATGTATGAATGAGAAACATAATAAAAACAAACAAATTTGCG
This sequence comes from Aedes albopictus, assembly GCF_035046485.1. NCBI lineage: Eukaryota > Metazoa > Arthropoda > Insecta > Diptera > Culicidae > Aedes > Aedes albopictus. The sequence continues at coordinate 266,756,649 of NC_085137.1, forward strand.
AGGCGAACATCAAGTCGACCAAATTAGTGAATTTAATATTCAAGTTTAATGAATGAAATCGTGTTTCTTTAGCGTAAAATTACTTTGCTAGGTAGTGGTAGCGGATTGCAAAACCCTGCTCCAGTAGACAAGTAAGTTAGTATGAAAACATACATACTTTTAGTAAACCAAAATGTTTCTAATTATGTAGGCTACAAGTACGCGAAATTAGTAGTTGGAAGTACACAAGAGCAGCATAGTGAGAGTCCGAAAGCTATTGGAAAATCAAATCAAATCGATCGTAAGTAAAGTAAAGTGCGTAGAATAACATTGATGTATGTACTTAATGCATAGTATTGTCGTCGCGGTTGAAACCCGAAGTTTCCCCACACCCGACAATCGAATTATCTCAAAATTCATACGTAAAACCTAACGTCGGACGTAGTGCGCTGGACAGCGGACCTGACCCTCTATCCAGCGCACTGTGCCCGACGTACGTCCGACACACGGTTCAGGAGAAAAATCGATTTTCGCGTGTCAAAAATTCCGATTTTCAACTGCACGAACAATATTAGCGCTGGAATCCACACTGCTACAAGTACTCTTGAGAATATCGAAGAGGAGGAAAAGACAGTATTTCTTGTAAGTTTAAAACATGTTAATTTAGATTTAATACTAAAGTTACAAATAATTACAGTTGAGCTAACCGAAACAGGACTACTACGGAAAAATAGTTGTTTCTTTGGCGATTCCGAACATTATCAAAAGAAATGCCGGGCATAACCTCGAAAGCGATGCCGGGTGTTGGAGAGTTGACGATGACCGCCTGCGGAACGACTTCCGAAGTAGACGAGCAGATGATTGGGTGCGACAACTGTGACCGCTGGTTCCATACGCAGTGTGTTGGCGCTACGGAGGAAGCGACGAATGAAGTTAAGTGGTTCTGCCCGGCCACCGAGTGCCAGCAGGAGTACAGTGAGTACCTTATAAAGGTTGAGAAGGAGAAGACGAAGAAGAGTAGAAAGAAAAATAAAGCGTTAGGCGATGAGTCAGATAGGTCTAGATTAAGTCAGCCAGGTCGGAAAACAATGCCGGTTCCGAGTTGGAAAAACGGCTATAGGAGTTAGAGAAGGAACAGCAGGGGAAAGTGAGGGAAATGGAAATCGAAATGATTATTTTGGAGAAGCGTATGGAAATGGAGATAGCTTTGAAGGAGAAGAAGATGAGGCTAGAGAACGCGATAAGGGCGAAGCAGCGTGAGGAGGAGCAGGTGCTCATGGACAAAGCCTTAGCGGACGAAAAGGATCACCTGGAGATGTTGAGAAAGATGCGGGTAACGTTTGAAGTGAAGATATGTAGTGTTCAGAAAGAAGTGAAGCAGCTGTAGATAAAAGGGGAAGGCAGTCAGAAGAAGGAGACAGTTTTGGGAATTCCTCTCAGAAATCCGAAAGTCACGTTACCTACGCAGTTGGAGAAATCGAAGAAGCGGAAGGAGATGATGGATCGGCGACGCGAAAAGGAAGAAGAAAATAAAGAAGAAGAAGAAGAATCCGACTGGGAAGAAGAAAGCGGAGAGGAATAAGAAAACACCGAAGAAGAAGAAACAGAAGCCGAAGAAGAAGAAGAGCAAATGAAGCAGAAGAAGAAGAACGTGAAGAAAGTGGTTGCAAACGGGCTGGGAGTGCTCCGACGAAAGTACAGATGGCAGCGAGGAACGGGATAACGAAGGAGCTACCCATGTTCACCGGCAGACCAGAGGAGTGGCCGTTGTTTATCGGCTCCTACGAGGCGTCCAATGAGGCGTGTGGATTCACCGACGTTGAGAATCTGTTGCGGCTGCAAGAGAGCCTGAAAGGGTCAGCTTTGGAAAGTGTCCGAGGACAACTGTTGTTCCCGAAATCGGCTCCGAAGGTGATTTGCAAGCTGAGGCAGCTGTATGGTCGTCCGGAGCAACTACTACATTGTCATCTGGAGAAGGTACGCAAGCTGGATCCGCCAAAGGCCCACAAACTGGCAACTTCATTCCTTTCGGGACAGCAGTGGAACAGCTCTGCGAGCATCTAGAGGCCGCCGGACTAAAACAACATCTGGTGAACCCACTGTTGGTGCAGGACCTTGTGGACAAGCTTCCTCCCGACGACAAATGTCGGTATAAGAAGCGGAAGAAGACTCCGTACTTTCACCAATTTTCTGTCGGGAATAGTGGCCGAGGCATGCGAAGCGAATGTTTCGGTCGACTTTAAGTCAGAAGCGAAACAGGGAAGTTCTGGTTTCACGAAAGCGAAGAATAAGGAGAGAGGTGCAGTCTACAACCACAGTGCTGCAGAGTTGGTCACCAACGAGCCAGCAGCGGTGGTGCCCAAGCAAAAAGCCTGCAAAGTGTGTAAGGGAACGCACCATCGTTTGAGATTCTGCCAGGACTTCAAGAGCATGACGCCGGCAGATCGGGCAAATAGCATTACAAGGAAAAAGCATTAGTAGACCAGCTGGGAGCAGAGCGCGTCCGGCAGAAACTCGAGATCCGGTGGACCGGATACGTTGCCCGCGTCGAGAAGGACTCGACACAGATAAGTTTGAAGATTTCGGCAGCTGGAGGAACGCAGCAGCTACTGATGAACGAAGTCAGCACCGTAGGGGAGTTAGCTCTGCCGGAGCAGTCGCTTAATGCTCGAGAGATAATGCAACAGTATGAACATATTCGTGATTCGCCGATTACGTCGTACCGAAGAAACCGTTCGTGAATTTTGATAGGTTTGAACAATCTGCATACGATGGCGCCAGTCGATGCCAGGTTGGGTGGACCAGGAGAGCCGATAGTGGTGAAGTCGGTATTGGGATGGACAATATACGGCCCAAGCCGTGGAGCAGATTCATCCCATGCTCACGTTGTCGGTCACCATGACGAAATCAGCAATCAACAGATTCACGATCTGATTTAGCAGCAGTATGCGCTGGAAGAGTCCGTGATATGCAAGATGAAGGAGTCTGCAGAAGACAGACGAGCTCGCGAAATTCTGGAGTCGAAACCCGTTCGAGTTGGGAATCGCTTCGAAACCGGGCTATCGTGGAAGTCCGATGATCCTCTTTTTCCGGACAGCTATCCGATGGCGCTACGTCGCAGCTACAAAATCGTCTGAGCAAAAACTCAACGCTTCGTGAAAGCGTGCAGAGGCAAAACGAGGAGTATCAGAACAAGGGATATGCACATCTGGCTACGCCGGATGAACTTGCCATGGCCAACCCAAGCAGGGTGTGGTACATACCGCTTGACGTTGTGGTAAATCCGCTGAAAGGAAAGGTTCGGTTGGTGTGGGCAGGCTTGACAGAAACTCCCTCGCGAGAAAATGAGGAAGCGATTTTGGCGATGTTCTGAGGAGTGAGAATAAAACTCAGAAATCACAACGCAAATCCTCAACAGCACAGAACGCGAGCTTGCCGCGCAGCGAGGAGTTCGTCCAACACTCATAATTGCTTGTTGTGTTTCTCACGTCCACTCACACTCAAAAAGCTCTCGCGAGTTCCACTCTCATACAAAGAAAGACTCTCGAGGCGAAAATCGTACTCAAAAACCCGAAATAATGATCGGCTCTTTTTTCGTTCCCCTCTTCCTCGCTCAGTTTTTATTGCTTCTCTGTTTGGGGTTCGTTCGCTCCCTCGCGACGTGGCAAAAGCAAAACACCGCTCTAAAGCATGTTGCAAAACTCTTTTGATTTCGAGGAGGATTATCAAGCCTGGGTGTAGGAAGGCCGTACATCAGTGAATGGAGTGTCGCTGAATTCGCAGCTAATGAAGGGACCTGACTTGCTAACGTTGCTGCCAGCGGTGATCAACCGGTTCCGGGAACGGCGAATCGAGTTCGGTGGCGATATAAAAGAAATGTACCACCAAATCAAGATTAGAGAGGAGGACAAAGAAGTCCAGCGTTTTCTGTTCCGAGCAATAGAAGGAGAACCACCTAAAGTCTACGTGGTGGACGTAGCCACGTTCGGGTCTACGTGCTCATCAAGTTCGGCGTAGTACATAAAAAAACAAGAATGCGTTGGAGTTTGCGGCAGAGTTTCCTGAGGCGACAGAAGCGATTGTTATGAAGCACCACGTAGACGATTACTTCGATTGCGTAGACACAATAGGAGGCGATCCGCCGAGCAAAAGAAGTGATGTATGTACACTCGAAAGGAGGTTTTGATATCCGGAACTGGGTTTCGAACTCCACAAAGGTACTACAGAGTCTCGGAGAGCAGAAAGTGGACCAGGCGGTTCATTTCAACCAAGACAAGGAGTCTGGAAATGAGAGGGTGCTCGGAATAATTTGGAACCCGAAGCAGGACATGTTCTCGTTTTCCACCGAGCATACAGAAGGCGTGAAAGAGTATTTGCGAGGTGACACGATCCCCACGAAGCGAATCGTATTGAGCTGCGTGATGGGATTCTTCGATCCACTCGGATTATTGGCACTGTTCACTGTCCACGGAAAGATTCTGGTTCAGGAGCTCTGGCGGATCGGTTGCGACTGGGACGAGCAAATAGAAGGCGAATGTTTGGAAGGTTGGAAACGGTGGATGAGTTTACTGCCGGCGGTCGAAGCGCTGCGTATTCCAAGAAGGTATTTTGGAGATCTTTATTCTTCCAATCGATAGAGCTGTACATCTTTACCGACGCCAGTAAGTGCGCGAACGGAGCCGCAGCATATATTCATGTGATGGTGAGTGATCATGTCAGGTGTTCTCTGGTGGTGGCCAGATCGAAAGTTGCGCCGTTAAAGCAACAATCGCTTCCAAGGCTGGAGCTGATGGCGGCCGTACTCAGAGCAAAATTGCTGACGACGGTGAGAGAGAATCATTTGATCACTCCCAAGTAACACACTTGTCACCGAAGAGTCACGGCGGCGCAGGATTATGTTGCGCAAAAGTCACTGTGACTAACTTCTAGCAAGTAAGTGTTTATTTGTTAGAAGTAAGTCACAGTGACTTCTGCGCAACAAAACCCTGCGCCGCCGTGACTCTTCGGTGACAAGTGTGTTACTCGGGCGTTAATCTGCAGTTCTTGTGGACGGATTCCCAAACGGTGCTCAGCTGGATGAGGTTGGATCAGCAGAAGTACAGACAAGCGGTGGCGTTTAAGATCGGAGAAATTCTGGAGAACATAAGTGTAGCGGATTGGCGGTGGGTCCCAACCAGGATGAATATTGCGGACGTGTTGACGGGGTGAAGGCCCCCCCTGGAATCGGACAGCCAGTGGTTTAGGGGGCCTGATTTTTTGTATGAGCCGGAGAATTCGAGAGTGGACGAGCGTGCTGTATCAGTTGAAGCCGACGTAGGATGAGGATGGAGTAATGTGGGTAGACGGAAGACTGAAGCAAGCCGAGTACATGCCGTACGACAAAAGGTTCCCGATTATTTTGCCCAGGAGTCACAGGATAACGGAGTTGCTCATCCAAAGCTACCACGAAGCGTTCGGTCATACGAATAGGGAGACAGTTTTCAACGAATTGCGACAGAGGTTCCACATCCCAAAGCTTCGAGCAGTGATCCGGAAGGTAGTTGCTGACTGTGTCTGGTACAAAGTGCATCGTTGTGTACCCCAAGTTCCGCAGATGGCTCCGCTATCGGTGCAGCGAGTAACTCCACATCAACGGCCATTCAGTGTAGTTGGCGTCGACTATTTAGGTCCAGTAACGGTGGTAGATGGTTGTCGAAACGAAAGACGATGGATGGCATTGTTCACGTGTTTGGCAGTTCGAGCGGTTCAGTGCACAGCCTATCGACACAGTCGTGCCTCATGGTGATTCGTCGGTTTGCGTGCAAACGTGGAATGCCACAGGAGTTCTTCTCGGATAACGGAACCAACTTTCAAGGTGCCAGCAAGGAGATCGGAAAGGTTTCGAGGAAGATCGTGCACGAAGAGTGTGCTGAAGCGATCGTTTGCTCCACTACCAAGTGAAGTATTGAAGATTTCCTAGTAGAATTTTTGGATGAATCTTTTGAAGAATTCCTGGATAAATTCTTGAAGAAAATCCTGGAAGAAACTCTGGAGGAATCCTTGAAGGAATTCCTGGATAAATTCCAGGAGGAGTTCCTGGACGAATTCCTGTAGGAATTCCTGGACGAATTCCTGTAGGAATTCCAGGAGAATTGTCTGGAAGGTTTCGAAAAAATAGTTGTAAATCTATAATATTATTTATTAATAGTTCTACTATTGAAACAAGTAGTTGGTAGTTTGGTTTACCTAATGAGATTACAATAACATTCTTAGAACTATTGCATCATATTCATCTAATTCCGTTTGCTGCAATATCTGGAAGAATTTTAGCAGATGTCCTTGGAGTTTGTTTGAATTGGATACTATTGTAAATTTATTAATTTTGAGTTACTAACTTTTGTAGCTGCATATAGTGCATATGAATGAAAATAATTAAATTTAGCCATTGGGGACTACGAAGGTGATGATTTTGTTTGCGGTTTTCTGTGAGAAAGTGAAGGAGGGAAGATTTTTTGCTTTTTTTCACTCATACTCCCATAAGAAACCCCATAGGAAGAAAGAGTGTTTCCCGGCTCACCAACCTTCGTAAGGAGTGTATCGTAAAGTAGTTGAAAATGTTTAAAAGAGCCTCAAAATAGTTTGATACAACTTTTAAGTAATTTTATTTTTGAAGATACTGTATAAATCCTTGAAAAAAAGAAATGACTTTTATGATTTTCTAAAAATGTTCTTTTAACTGGGTTTTGAACCTAGATTACTGAACGCATGTTTTTAAATTTTTGCACACCTTTTAGAAAAATGAAATTGCGAAAAAAGTTCGATAATGTTCGAAAAATGTTAACTTTTTTGTGCAAATATAATAAGCTAAAGAATCCTCATGATATAGGCAAATTATTTTTTACAAGAAAAATCTCCACTGCATTTAAGCGCAATTCTTAAAAATGAAAAAAAGGCCATTTTTGAGGAACCCCCTTTTTCTATGCTCCTCAAAATCATGTTTACGCAAATAAAAAATACATAAAATGAACTATTCGCATTTTTTTAAATAGGGTATGTTTTTTAATTTATGGACGAGTAAGTTAGGGCAAAAAAATAATTTGATAACCTTTTCAGATATTAAAAGCAGAACTTCAAAGTTTGACCAAAAAATAGACGTTTTTTGTAGTGGACCATTTTGTAGATATAGGAGATTTTTCTATCGAAAATATGAATTTTGAAAGTCGGTGTTGAATGATATGTTATTTGTACATAACTGTTATCAAGCAGCAATATTTTCCAGATTTTTTATCGTACAAACTTTACTCGCTACAGATTTTTGAAATGTTGAAAAGTCTTAACAAAATTGCATTTTGTGCAGATTTTTATTTTGTGATGTATATTCATTTAACCATATTTTCAATAATACTAAACATTTTCCAAATTTTTCCAAGGTATTCTAAACTTAACTATATTGTGAAGATTTCATAGAAGAACCGAAATGAAAAGACCAACCCAGCTTCGAGATAGAGCATTCTGAACATTTTCAACTACTTTCCGATACACTCCTTAGTCCCCAATTCAACCAAGCTTGTCATATAGGGTAAGAAATCAAACTTTGAACTAGTCAAATTGTAATCTTAATTTGAACCATTTCAAAATTCATTAAAACGACGTACTTTTCAGGCAAATATTGTCCCGAAAAAGATGTTAAACAGCTTTCCGTAATATTACCTGATAACATGGACTTTAAAAGCATTGAAAAAAGCGCTTTTGTCATGGAAAACAGGCAATTGAAAAATCACTGTGATTTCACCCATTTCCACCCAAAGAATGCACATTTTCGGTGCACTCGTACAGGTCATGCATTGTATCACACGCAACATGTGAACACGTCAAATGAAAGCTTATTTATCGTAGAATCGACCAACCGAATAATATTCCGCAATATTTCTTATAAAATTATCAAATTTAAGTGATTCTTACTTGAAGAAAGTTATCTTAAGTTGAACCATTTGTAATCTAAATTTGAACTAGTAAACGGGGGTGAGCTTCTAGTGTTGGCCTGTAGATTGCGCTAGTGGTTGCTTTGTTTACTCTTGGGGGATGGAAAAATCCAAATTTAGTTTCCAAATTCCTAAAGAAATTCGAACATTCTGAGTTGAGATTCCACTGCCTAATGAAAAATAGGTATGAGAATTAGCAGATTCATGTGATTTTTCGTTGTTTAGCATGAATTTGGCTGTTTTGTGAGTTGCTCGAGCTGCTGCCACCAGTAGTTCAAATTAAGATTAAAATTGGTTCAAATTATGATTACGATGGTTCAAATTAAGATTAAAATCATTGTTGATGAAAAATCGAATATTTCAATGAAATTCGGTGCAAATACAAACTTTTTACCATTTAACAGAAAGCTTATACCCGTGGCTTTCATGTACATACGATTTTGCCGTAGTAAATACTTTCCATGTCGGAGAAAAAAACACTTAAAATTTGCACTGCTTCAGAAAGCCGCAATTTGGTTCAAATTTTGATTACCTACCCTACATAAAATCCCAGCGTTGTTGTCTGTCTGTCGGTCCGCAACGCTTCGAAATGTTTCATTGAAATGTTTCACCATAGCTATATCAAACTCAGTAATTTCGAAAATTTTCTGGAAGTTATTTTATAAGAAGAAGAACATTTTGAAATGTTCTGGAATATTTCATAAAACTTCCGGAAAAGTTCTGGAATGTTCTGCCGCATTAATCTTATTAAATGTTCTAGAACTTCCCGGAAGTTTTTGTATGCTCTAGAAAAAAGACGAGTCTTTTGCAGTAATATGAAACATCCAAATTCAAAATTTATATTGCGAAAAGTTCCAGGGACGACTTAAATCGGGTGGTGTTGCTAATTACCCACGAGTTATTTAACTGCTTCGGCCATATGCGCCCAAAATTATTTACGGTGGCTGAAATGAATTGAAAAATTCCCAGTTTCTGAGAGGCTTCTAGAAGTTCCTTGCCATTACAAGGATTAGAACCTGTTATAGAGGCTTGCACTAAAAACATAACCTCGCAAATTCTCATACAAAAAGTAAACATTGCCCTCAAAATTTTGAGGGCAATGTTTACTCGGATATGGAACGACACCGTAGGAGAGAAGGAGAAGGAGATAAAAAGTGACGTCACTGTGCAAGCTCCCATCGGGTTATTTACACTGAACTACAAATCAACCCAAATTTAAGTTGTTTTGACGCAATCCCGGTTGTGGTACTTTTCCAGTTGACAGTTGTAATAATAATGATCCTCCAGACTCGCATGGCCTACTCAGTGATGTACCAAACTACCACATCTCCTTTTGTTTAACAGCTAATGTTCTTTAACGGTCCATTATACATGGAAAAATATTTGTCATTACAGATCATATCACAAACAATCTAAGGTTGTCATAATGTATTTTTCATTACTGAAAAGCATTAAAATATTGTGTTACAGTTAGTGAATTTCCATTTTCTCGAGATTCGAAGTCTTGACCAAGTCTTGATCCATTTTACTATAAATTTCTAATGCCTGTCAGGCTTGGTTATTATCTCCTGCTTTGGTGTCTCCCTTCTTTAAGGCGAGACATTATTGCCAGCTCCGGCCAGATTTTCATCTACCGCTTTGGCGTCTCCCTTCTCTAAGGCGAGACATTATTGCCAGCCCCGGCCAGATTTTCATCTGCCGCTTTGGCGTCTCCCTACTCTGAGGCGAAACTTTATTGCCAGCTCCGGCCAGATTTTCATCTGCCGCTTTGGCGTCTCCCTTCTCTAAGGCGAAACATTATTGCCAGCTTCGGCTAGATTTTCATCTGCCGCTTTGGCGTCTCCCTACTCTGAGGCGAGACATTATTGCCTTCCACGGTCAGATTTTCATCTACCACTCAGGCATCTCCCTCTTCCGAGGCGAGATTTTTCGATTATTCCCTCGTGTCTGATCCGATCAGATGCTATCCGTCGGAAATGCAGACAAATTATATTTACCAATAATTCCAGCTTCTCACAATTTTGTTGTCCTATCACGGAACGTGACACCGAAAAGAACGTCTCTCCATCACGACTTTGAGAAATATCACCACCAAGTTGTCCGCTAACTCTTCTTCGTTTATCTTCTGGTCTCCTTCTTGTTTCCGCTGTATTAGATCTTCACTTCCAAATGTGCTTCAGTAGATTCCAGTCATCCACAATGTCCGTCCAGAAAATTTTCAGCTTCTCCTGGCCTTTCGCACTGCAATGGGTTCTTTCTCGTCGCCAATGTGGTACTTGTCCAGTTGACAGTTGTAATAATAATGATCCTCCAGACTCGCATGGCCTACTCAGTGATGTACCAAACTACCACACCGGTCTTCCGTGGAATGACTCAAATTTGCGTTAAACGGCGAAAGTGGTGAGTGAGTAGTTCTCGTTTGAGAGCGGCAAAAAAATTAACCCAGTGGTAAGTTATTTTCACCCAACGGAGGCCTCAAATGACGCAAATTTGGGTTAATTCAAGAAAACCCAAATTTGGCTTCTTCCACGGAAGAACAGCGGATGCGTCGGTGCTTCTCTCTTTATTTTCGACAACATTGCGGTATGTCCATCTAGCTGGCAGGACACTTTTCATAAAATCAAAAATAAAGACCGTTAAGTGAGTGTACCAAGTGCGTACCATAGCGTACCTAACGGAATTTTGAACGTACCTGACGAATTCTTAGAAAACAGGTGTCCTGCTGGATAGATGGTGGTTTTTTCGAAAATCTCTATGAATCTTTCCGACGCTAAGGTTTTCTGCATGTACCAACAGCGTACCTTCCGAATCTGACCTCCTTTTTTAACGTACCTCAAAATTTCCCATACTTTCTTACATAAAACTTTTCAAATTACATTATATGTTTAATAAAACAGCTTCATTGCATTCCTTGTAAAATTCTAGGTATGTTTGACCTAAAAAAGTTTATACTTAAGTTCAAGTTTGACTAATTTATGGCAAAAAACGTATTTTTAATAGGTTTAAGCAATATACTTGATAAACTCCTGAAAGTATGCTAACCATGTTTCATTGCAAATAAAAGCCTATATGTAGGCAACAGAAAAAACACAAAAACAGCTCTAAGAGATAACTGACTGAATATAACATAACATATTGATTGAACATAACATAAAATGAAAATAATACGAAAATAAATAATTTCGTTGAAAATTTCTCGTAAGTAATAAATCTAATAAATAATAAATAATCTAATAAATCTCACTTAACTGATATTATTTCATCCCGGCATCATTGCTAGATGTAAAAAATATGTTTTGCAAGTATTCACATTCAACGTACCTCGAAAAAATTTGACTTAGTTGAACTAATTCGTGTTATATAAGAGAATAAGTGAAAATTATGCTTCTTCAGTGAGATCTGTTAGGTACGTTGCATAAATCTCACTGAATTTTTAATAACTCGACTTGGTATTATTGTTGGATGTATAAAATATGTTTTACAAGTATTCCCATTCAACGTACCTCGAAAATAATTGACTTAGTTGAACTAATTCGTGTTATATAAGAGAATACACTAAATTCTGTTTTTACGCGATTTTTTGTTCCGCGTAAAAAAAATCGTGTAAAAAAAGTTTTCAAAACTTTTTTTATCGGATCATCCTAAAATTTTGACAGGGTATCAAGGATGATAAGAGAGATCTCTGGTAGAAGTTTGAGCCCCATCGGAAGTAAATTGCGACCAGGAGAGAAGAATCTTTCCAAAAACACATCGCGTAATTTCGAGAAAATCGTGTAAAAAAATCGTGTAAAATAAAACCGCGTAAAAAAAGATCGTGTAAAAAAAGAATTTAGTGTAAGTGAAAATTATGCTTCTTCAGAGAAATCTGTTAGGTACGTTGCATAAATCTTACTGAATTGTTAATAACTCGACTTGGTATTATTGTTGGATGTATAAAATATGTTTTACAAGTATTCCCATTCAACGTACCTCGAAAATAATTGACTTAGTTGAACTAATTCGTGTTATATAAGAGAATAAGTGAAAATTATGCTTCTTCAGAGAAATCTGTTAGGTACGTTGCATAAATCTCACTGAATTGTTAATAACTCGACTTGGTATTATTGTTGGATGTATAAAATATGTTTTATAAGTATTCACATTCAACGTACATCGAAAATGTTTAACATAGTTGAACTAATTCGTGTTATAAAAGAGAATAAGTGAAAATTATGCTTCTTCAGAGAAATCTGTTAGGTACGTTGCATAAATCTCACTGAATTGTTAATAACTCGACTTGGTATTATTGTTGGATGTATAAAATATGTTTTACAAGTATTCCCATTCAACGTACCTCGAAAATAATTGACTTAGTTGAACTAATTCGTGTTATAAAAGAGAATAAGTGAAAATTATGCTTCTTCAGAGAAATCTGTTAGGTACGTTGCATAAATCTCACTAAATTGTTAATAACTCGACTTGGTATTATTGTTGGATGTATAAAATATGTTTCACAAGTATTCACATTCAACGTACCTTGAAAAAATTTGACTTAGTTGAACCAATTCGTGTTATATAAGAGAATAAGTGAAAATTATGCTTCTTCAGAGAAATCTGTTAGGTACGTTGCATAAATCTCACTGAATTGTTAATAACTCGACTTGGTATTATTGTTGGATGTATAAAATATGTTTTATAAGTATTCACATTCAACGTACATCGAAAATGTTTAACATAGTTGAACTAATTCGTGTTATAAAAGAGAATAAGTGAAAATTATGCTTCTTCAGAGAAATCTGTTAGGTACGTTGCATAAATCTCACTAAATTGTTAATAACTCGACTTGGTATTATTGTTGGATGTATAAAATATGTTTCACAAGTATTCACATTCAACGTACCTTGAAAAAATTTGACTTAGTTGAACCAAATCGTGTTATATAAGAGAATAAGTGAAAATTATGCTTCTTCAGAGAAATCTGTTAGGTACGTTGCATAAATCTCACTGAATTTTTAATAACTCGACTTGGTATTATTGTTGGATGTATAAAATATGTTTTACAAGTATTCCCATTCAACGTACCTCGAAAATAATTGACTTAGTTGAACTAATTCGTGTTATATAAGAGAATACACTAAATTCTGTTTTAACGCGATTTTTTGTTCCGCGTAAAAAAAATCGTGTAAAAAAAGTTTTCAAAACTTTTTTTATCGGATCATCCTAAAATTTTGACAGGGTATCAAGGATGATAAGAGAGATCTCTGGTAGAAGTTTGAGCCCCATCGGAAGTAAATTGCGACCAGGAGAGAAGAATCTTTCCAAAAACACATCGCGTAATTTCGAGAAAATCGTGTAAAAAAATCGTGTAAAATAAAACCGCGTAAAAAAGATCGTGTAAAAAAAGAATTTAGTGTAAGTGAAAATTATGCTTCTTCAGAGAAATCTGTTAGGTACGTTGCATAAATCTTACTGAATTGTTAATAACTCGACTTGGTATTATTGTTGGATGTATAAAATATGTTTTACAAGTATTCCCATTCAACGTACCTCGAAAATAATTGACTTAGTTGAACTAATTCGTGTTATAAAAGAGAATAAGTGAAAATTATGCTTCTTCAGAGAAATCTGTTAGGTACGTTGCATAAATCTCACTGAATTGTTAATAACTCGACTTGGTATTATTGTTGGATGTATAAAATATGTTTTATAAGTATTCACATTCAACGTACATCGAAAATGTTTAACATAGTTGAACTAATTCGTGTTATAAAAGAGAATAAGTGAAAATTATGCTTCTTCAGAGAAATCTGTTAGGTACGTTGCATAAATCTCACTGAATTGTTAATAACTCGACTTGGTATTATTGTTGGATGTATAAAATATGTTTTGCAAGCATTCACATTCAACGTACCTCGAAAATAATTGACTTAGTTGAACAAATTCGTGTTATAAAAGAGAATAAGTGAAAATTATGCTTCTTCAGAGAAATCTGTTAGGTACGTTGCATAAATCTCACTGAATTGTTAATAACTCGACTTGGTATTATTGTTGGATGTATAAAATATGTTTTATAAGTATTCACATTCAACGTACATCGAAAATGTTTAACATAGTTGAACTAATTCGTGTTATAAAAGAGAATAAGTGAAAATTATGCTTCTTCAGAGAAATCTGTTAGGTACGTTGCATAAATCTCACTAAATTGTTAATAACTCGACTTGGTATTATTGCTGGATGTATAAATTATGTTTTACAAGTATTCCCATTCAACGTACCTCGAAAATAATTGACTTAGTTGAACTAATTCGTGTTATAAAAGAGAATAAGTGAAAATTATGCTTCTTCAGAGAAATCTGTTAGGTACGTTGCATAAATCTCACTGAATTGTTAATAACTCGACTTGGTATTATTGTTGGATGTATAAAATATGTTTTATAAGTATTCACATTCAACGTACATCGAAAATGTTTAACATAGTTGAACTAATTCGTGTTATAAAAGAGAATAAGTGAAAATTATGCTTCTTCAGAGAAATCTGTTAGGTACGTTGCATAAATCTCACTGAATTGTTAATAACTCGACTTGGTATTATTGTTGGATGTATAAAATATGTTTTGCAAGCATTCACATTCAACGTACCTCGAAAATAATTGACTTAGTTGAACTAATTCGTGTTATATAAGAGAATAAGTGAAAATTATGCTTCCTCAAAGAAATCTGTTAGGTACGTTGCATAAATCTCACTGAATTGTTAATAACTCGACTTGGTATTATTGTTGGATGTATAAAATATGTTTTGCAAGCATTCACATTCAACGTACCTCGAAAATAATTGACTTAGTTGAACTAATTCGTGTTATATAAGAGAATAAGTGAAAATTATGCTTCATCAGAGAAATCTGTTAGGTACGTTGCATAAATCTCACTAAATTGTTAATAACTCGACTTGGTATTATTGCTGGATGTATAAAATATGTTTTACAAGTATTCCCATTCAACGTACCTCGAAAATAATTGACTTAGTTGAACTAATTCGTGTTATAAAAGAGAATAAGTGAAAATTATGCTTCTTCAGAGAAATCTGTTAGGTACGTTGCATAAATCTCACTAAATTGTTAATAACTCGACTTGGTATTATTGTTGGATGTATAAAATATGTTTCACAAGTATTCACATTCAACGTACCTTGAAAAAATTTGACTTAGTTGAACCAATTCGTGTTATATAAGAGAATAAGTGAAAATTATGCTTCTTCAGAGAAATCTGTTAGGTACGTTGCATAAATCTCACTGAATTGTTAATAACTCGACTTGGTATTATTGTTGGATGTATAAAATATGTTTTATAAGTATTCACATTCAACGTACATCGAAAATGTTTAACATAGTTGAACTAATTCGTGTTATAAAAGAGAATAAGTGAAAATTATGCTTCTTCAGAGAAATCTGTTAGGTACGTTGCATAAATCTCACTAAATTGTTAATAACTCGACTTGGTATTATTGTTGGATGTATAAAATATGTTTCACAAGTATTCACATTCAACGTACCTTGAAAAAATTTGACTTAGTTGAACCAATTCGTGTTATATAAGAGAATAAGTGAAAATTATGCTTCTTCAGAGAAATCTG
This sequence comes from Aedes albopictus, assembly GCF_035046485.1. NCBI lineage: Eukaryota > Metazoa > Arthropoda > Insecta > Diptera > Culicidae > Aedes > Aedes albopictus. The sequence goes on from NC_085137.1 coordinate 266,772,198, forward strand.
TTAGGTACGTTGCATAAATCTTACTGAATTGTTAATAACTCGACTTGGTTTTATTGTTGGATGTATAAAATATGTTTCACAAGTATTCACATTCAACGTACCTCGAAAATAATTGACTTAGTTGAACTAATTCGTGTTATATAAGAGAATTAGTGAAAATTATGCTTCTTCAGAGAAATCTGTTAGGTACGTTGCATAAATCTCACTGAATTGTTAATAACTCGACTTGGTATTATTGTTGGATGTATAAAATATGTTTTATAAGTACTCACATTCAACGTACATCGAAAATGTTTAACATAGTTGAACTAATTCGTGTTATAAAAGAGAATAAGTGAAAATTATGCTTCTTCAGAGAAATCTGTTAGGTACGTTGCATAAATCTCACTAAATTGTTAATAACTCGACTTGGTATTATTGTTGGATGTATAAAATATGTTTCACAAGTATTCACATTCAACGTACCTTGAAAAAATTTGACTTAGTTGAACCAATTCGTGTTATATAAGAGAATAAGTGAAAATTATGCTTCTTCAGAGAAATCTGTTAGGTACTTTGCATAAATCTCACTGAATTGTTAATAACTCGACTTGGTATTATTGTTGGATGTATAAAATATGTTTCACAAGTATTCACATTCAACGTACCTTGAAAAAATTTGACTTAGTTGAACTAATTCGTGTTATATAAGAGAATAAGTGAAAATTATGCTTCTTCAGAGAAATCTGTTAGGTACGTTGCATAAATCTCACTGAATTGTTAATAACTCGACTTGGTATTATTGTTGGATGTATATAATATGTTTCACAAGTATTCACATTCAACATACCTCGAAAATAATTGACTTAGTTGAACTAATTCGTGTCATATAAGAGAATAAGTGAAAATTATGCTTCTTCAAAGAAATCTGTTAGGTACGATGCAAAAATCTTACTGAATTGTTAATAACTCGACTTGGTATTATTGTTGGATGTATAAAATATGTTTTACAAGTATTCACATTCAACGTACCTCGAAAATAATTGACTTAGTTGAACTAATTCGTGTTATATAAGAGAATAAGTGAAAATTATGCTTCTTCAGAGAAATCTGTTAGGTACTTTGCATAAATCTCACTGAATTGTTAATAACTCGACTTGGTATTATTGTTGGATGTTTAAAGTATGTTTTACAAGTATTCACATTCAACGTACCTCGAAAATAATTGACTTAGTTGAACTAATTCGTGTTATATAAGAGAATAAGTGAAAATTATGCTTCCTCAAAGAAATCTGTTAGGTACGTTGCATAAATCTCACTGAATTGTTAATAACTCGTCTTGGTATTATTGTTGGATTATAAAATATGTTTTACAAGTATTCCCATTCAACGAACCTCGAAAATAATTGACTTAGTTGAACTAATTCGTGTTATATAAGAGAATAAGTGAAAATTATGCTTCTTCAGATTAATCTGTTAGGTACGTTGCATAAATCTTACTGAATTGTTAATAACTCGGCTTGGTATTATTGTTGGATGTATAAAATATGTTTTACAAGTATTCACATTCAACGTACCTCGAAAATAATTGACTTAGTTGAACTAATTCGTGTTATATAAGAGAATAAGTGAAAATTATGCTTCTTCAGAGAAATCTGTTAGATACGTTGCATAAATCTTACTAAATTGTTTATAACTCGACTTGGTATTATTGTTGGATGTTTAAAATATGTTTTGCAAGTTTTCACATTCAACGTACCTAACAGGAATTAGTTCAACTGAGTCAAATATTTTCGAGGTACGTTGAATGGGAATACTTGTAAAACATATTTTATACATCCAACAATAATACCAAGACGAGTTATTAACAATGCAGTGAGATTTATGCAACGTACCTAACAGATTTCTTTGAGGAAGCATAATTTTCACTTATTCTCTTATATAACACGAATTAGTTCAACTAAGTCAATTATTTTCGAGGTACGTTGAATGTGAACACTTGTGAAACATATTTTATACATCCAACAATAATACCAAGTCGAGTTATTAACAATTCAGTAAGATTTTTGCATAGTACCTAACAGATTTCTTTGAAGAAGCATAATTTTCACTTATTCTCTTATATGACACGAATTAGTTCAACTAAGTCAATTATTTTCGAGGTACGTTGAATGTGAATACTTGTGAAACATATTTTATACATCCAACAATAATACCAAGTCGAGTTATTAACAATTCAGTGAGATTTATGCAACGTACCTAACAGATTTCTCTGATGAAGCATAATTTTCACTTATTCTTTTATATAACACGAATAAGTTCAACTAAGTCAATTATTTTCGAGGTACGTTGAATGTGAATACTTGTGAAACATATTTTATACATCCAACAATAATACCAAGTCGAGTTATTAACAATTCAGTGACATTTATGCAACGTACCTAACAGATTTCTCTGAAGAAGCATAATTTTCACTTATTCTCTTATATAACACGAATTAGTTCAACTAAGACAATTTTTTTTTGAGGTACGTTGAATGTGAATACTTGTAAAACATATTTTAAACATCCATTAATAATACCAAGTCGATTTATTAACAATTCAGTAAGATTTATGCAACGTACCTAACAGATTTCTTTGAAGAAGCATAATTTTCACTTATTCTCTTATATAACATGAATTAACTCAACTAAGTAATTTTTTTTTTCGAGGTACGTAGAATGAGAATACTTGTAAAACATATTTTAAACATCCAACAATAATACCAAGTCCAGTTATTAACAATTTAGTAAGATTTATGCAACGTACCTAACAGATTTCTTTGAAGAAGCATAATTTTCACTTATTCTCTTATGTAACACGAATTAGTTCAACTAAGTCAATTATTTTCGAGGTACGTTGAATGTGAATACTTGTAAAACATATTTTATACATCCAACAATAATACCAAGTCGAGTTATTAACAATTCAGTGAGATTTATGCAACGTACCTAACAGATTTCTCTGAAGAAGCATAATTTTCACTTATTCTCTTATATAACACGAATTAGTTCAACTAAGACAATTTTTTTTTGAGGTACGTTGAATGTGAATACTTGTAAAACATATTTTAAACATCCATTAATAATACCAAGTCGATTTATTAACAATTCAGTAAGATTTTTGCATCGTACCTAACAGATTTCTTTGAAGAAGCATAATTTTCACTTATTCTCTTTTATAACACGAATTAGTTCAACTAAGTCAATTATTTTCGAGGTACGTTGAATGGGAAAGCTTGTAAAACATATTTTATACATCCAACAATAATACCAAGTCGAGTTATTAACAATTCAGTGAGATTTATGCAACGTACCTAACAGATTTCTTTGAGGAAGCATAATTTTCACTTATTCTCTTATATAACACGAATTAGTTCAACTAAGTCAATTATTTTCGAGGTACGTTGAATGGGAAAGCTTGTAAAACATATTTTATACATCCAACAATAATACCAAGTCGAGTTATTAACAATTCAGTGAGATTTATGCAACGTACCTAACAGATTTCTCTGAAGAAGCATAATTTTCACTTATTCTCTTATATAACACGAATTAGTCCAACTAAGTCAATTATTTTCGAGGTACGTTGAATGTGAATACTTGTGAAACATATTTTATACATCCAACAATAATACCAAGTCGAGTTATTAACAATTTAGTGAGATTTATGCAACGTACCTAACAGATTTCTCTGAAGAAGCATAATTTTCACTTATTCTCTTATATAACACGAATTAGTTCAACTAAGTCAATTATTTTCGAGGTACGTTGAATGGGAAAGCTTGTAAAACATATTTTATACATCCAACAATAATACCAAGTCGAGTTATTAACAATTCAGTGAGATTTATGCAACGTACCTAACAGATTTCTCTGAAGAAGCATAATTTTCACTTATTCTCTTATATAACACGAATTAGTCCAACTAAGTCAATTATTTTCGAGGTACGTTGAATGTGAATACTTGTGAAACATATTTTATACATCCAACAATAATACCAAGTTGAGTTATTAACCATTCAGTAAGATTTATGCAACGTACCTAACAGATTTCTCTGAAGAAGCATAATTTTCACTTATTCTCTTTTATAACACGAATTAGTTCAACTAAGTCAATTATTTTCGAGGTACGTTGAATGGGAAAGCTTGTAAAACATATTTTATACATCCAACAATAATACCAAGTCGAGTTATTAACAATTTAGTGAGATTTATGCAACGTACCTAACAGATTTCTCTGAAGAAGCATAATTTTCACTTATTCTCTTATATAACACGAATTAGTTCAACTAAGTCAATTATTTTCGAGGTACGTTGAATGGGAAAGCTTGTAAAACATATTTTATACATCCAACAATAATACCAAGTCGAGTTATTAACAATTCAGTGAGATTTATGCAACGTACCTAACAGATTTCTCTGAAGAAGCATAATTTTCACTTATTCTCTTATATAACACGAATTAGTCCAACTAAGTCAATTATTTTCGAGGTACGTTGAATGTGAATACTTGTGAAACATATTTTATACATCCAACAATAATACCAAGTCGAGTTATTAACCATTCAGTAAGATTTATGCAACGTACCTAACAGATTTCTTTGAGGAAGCATAATTTTCACTTATTCTCTTATATAACACGAATTAGTTCAACTAAGTCAATTATTTTCGAGGTACGTTGAATGGGAAAGCTTGTAAAACATATTTTATACATCCAACAATAATACCAAGTCGAGTTATTAACCATTCAGTAAGATTTATGCAACGTACCTAACAGATTTCTCTGAAGAAGCATAATTTTCACTTATTCTCTTTTATAACACGAATTAGTCCAACTAAGTCAATTATTTTCGAGGTACGTTGAATGTGAATACTTGTGAAACATATTTTATACATCCAACAATAATACCAAGTCGAGTTATTAACCATTCAGTAAGATTTATGCAACGTACCTAACAGATTTCTCTGAAGAAGCATAATTTTCACTTATTCTCTTATGTAACACGAATTAGTTCAACTAAGTCAATTATTTTCGAGGTACGTTGAATGGGAAAGCTTGTAAAACATATTTTATACATCCAACAATAATACCAAGTCGAGTTATTAACCATTCAGTAAGATTTATGCAACGTACCTAACAGATTTCTCTGAAGAAGCATAATTTTCACTTATTCTCTTTTATAACACGAATTAGTTCAACTAAGTCAATTATTTTCGAGGTACGTTGAATGTGAATACTTGTGAAACATATTTTATACATCCAACAATAATACCAAGTCGAGTTATTAACCATTCAGTAAGATTTATGCAACGTACCTAACAGATTTCTCTGAAGAAGCATAATTTTCACTTATTCTCTTTTATAACACGAATTAGTTCAACTAAGTCAATTATTTTCGAGGTACGTTGAATGGGAAAGCTTGTAAAACATATTTTATACATCCAACAATAATACCAAGTCGAGTTATTAACAATTTAGTGAGATTTATGCAACGTACCTAACAGATTTCTCTGAAGAAGCATAATTTTCACTTATTCTCTTATATAACACGAATTAGTTCAACTAAGTCAATTATTTTCGAGGTACGTTGAATGGGAAAGCTTGTAAAACATATTTTATACATCCAACAATAATACCAAGTCGAGTTATTAACAATTCAGTGAGATTTATGCAACGTACCTAACAGATTTCTCTGAAGAAGCATAATTTTCACTTATTCTCTTATATAACACGAATTAGTTCAACTAAGTCAATTATTTTCGAGGTACGTTGAATGGGAAAGCTTGTAAAACATATTTTATACATCCAACAATAATACCAAGTCGAGTTATTAACAATTCAGTGAGATTTATGCAACGTACCTAACAGATTTCTCTGAAGAAGCATAATTTTCACTTATTCTCTTATATAACACGAATTAGTCCAACTAAGTCAATTGTTTTCGAGGTACGTTGAATTTGAATACTTGTGAAACATATTTTATACATCCAACAATAATACCAAGTCGAGTTATTAACAATTCAGTGAGATTTATGCAACGTACCTAACAGATTTCTCTGAAGAAGCATAATTTTCACTTATTCTCTTATATAACACGAATTAGTCCAACTAAGTCAATTGTTTTCGAGGTACGTTGAATTTGAATACTTGTGAAACATATTTTATACATCCAACAATAATACCAAGTCGAGTTATTAACAATTCAGTGAGATTTATGCAACGTACCTAACAGATTTCTTTGAGGAAGCATAATTTTCACTTATTCTCTTATATAACACGAATTAGTCCAACTAAGTCAATTATTTTCGAGGTACGTTGAATGGGAATACTTGTAAAACATATTTTATACATCCAACAATAATACCAAGTCGACTTATTAACCATTCAGTAAGATTTATGCAACGTACCTAACAGATTTCTTTGAGGAAGCATAATTTTCACTTATTCTCTTATATAACACGAATTAGTCCAACTAAGTCAATTATTTTCGAGGTACGTTGAATGTGAATACTTGTGAAACATATTTTATACATCCAACAATAATACCAAGTCGAGTTATTAACCATTCAGTAAGATTTATGCAACGTACCTAACAGATTTCTCTGAAGAAGCATAATTTTCACTTATTCTCTTATATAACACGAATTAGTTCAACTAAGTCAATTATTTTCGAGGTACGTTGAATGGGAAAGCTTGTAAAACATATTTTATACATCCAACAATAATACCAAGTCGAGTTATTAACAATTCAGTGAGATTTATGCAACGTACCTAACAGATTTCTCTGAAGAAGCATAATTTTCACTTATTCTCTTATATAACACGAATTAGTCCAACTAAGTCAATTGTTTTCGAGGTACGTTGAATGTGAATACTTGTGAAACATATTTTATACATCCAACAATAATACCAAGTCGAGTTATTAACCATTCAGTAAGATTTATGCAACGTACCTAACAGATTTCTTTGAGGAAGCATAATTTTCACTTATTCTCTTATATAACACGAATTAGTCCAACTAAGTCAATTATTTTCGAGGTACGTTGAATGTGAATACTTGTGAAACATATTTTATACATCCAACAATAATACCAAGTCGAGTTATTAACCATTCAGTAAGATTTATGCAACGTACCTAACAGATTTCTCTGAAGAAGCATAATTTTCACTTATTCTCTTTTATAACACGAATTAGTTCAACTAAGTCAATTATTTTCGAGGTACGTTGAATGTGAATACTTGTGAAACATATTTTATACATCCAACAATAATACCAAGTCGAGTTATTAACCATTCAGTAAGATTTATGCAACGTACCTAACAGATTTCTCTGAAGAAGCATAATTTTCACTTATTCTCTTATATAACACGAATTAGTTCAACTAAGTCAATTATTTTCGAGGTACGTTGAATGGGAAAGCTTGTAAAACATATTTTATACATCCAACAATAATACCAAGTCGAGTTATTAACAATTCAGTGAGATTTATGCAACGTACCTAACAGATTTCTTTGAGGAAGCATAATTTTCACTTATTCTCTTATATAACACGAATTAGTTCAACTAAGTCAATTATTTTCGAGGTACGTTGAATGTGAATACTTGTGAAACATATTTTATACATCCAACAATAATACCAAGTCGAGTTATTAACCATTCAGTAAGATTTATGCAACGTACCTAACAGATTTCTTTGAGGAAGCATAATTTTCACTTATTCTCTTATATAACACGAATTAGTCCAACTAAGTCAATTATTTTCGAGGTACGTTGAATGTGAATACTTGTGAAACATATTTTATACATCCAACAATAATACCAAGTCGAGTTATTAACCATTCAGTAAGATTTATGCAACGTACCTAACAGATTTCTCTGAAGAAGCATAATTTTCACTTATTCTCTTTTATAACACGAATTAGTTCAACTAAGTCAATTATTTTCGAGGTACGTTGAATGTGAATACTTGTGAAACATATTTTATACATCCAACAATAATACCAAGTCGAGTTATTAACAATTCAGTGAGATTTATGCAACGTACCTAACAGATTTCTTTGAGGAAGCATAATTTTCACTTATTCTCTTATATAACACGAATTAGTTCAACTAAGTCAATTATTTTCGAGGTACGTTGAATGGGAAAGCTTGTAAAACATATTTTATACATCCAACAATAATACCAAGTCGAGTTATTAACAATTCAGTGAGATTTATGCAACGTACCTAGGGTGCCTGTACCAGTTATCGCACCACCTAAGAAAAACCATTTCTACAAAAATAAGAAGAAGACCAACGAATGTAAACAATAAGTCAAATGATTGATTGGTTTTCATACTTTACAGGAAAAATATAAAAACGGAGCCAAAACTACTTTTAGTATTTATTACGGCGTGTGCCAATGATAGGAACCCTGTACCAGTTATGGACACATTTGTTAATTTGGGTTCCACTTCGCACTATTTACATGCATTCCTTATGGGAGTTGCCATAACTGGTACACTATGGCGAAATAGGGTGCAAGGAGGCCGAAAAGTTAAGGAAAATGATTTATTTCTACCATAATTTGAGCAAATTGTGAAGTTTGAATGATTGCAATCATCATTTGTGATCGTGATCTGTTCTTCACGATTTTTTTCTTGTTGATTTGTATTTTTAAAGGGTGAAAATCAACTATGGCGAATTTGAGGTACTATAGCCATAACTGGTACACTGAGCCTAACAGATTTCTCTGAAGAAGCATAATTTTCACTTATTCTCTTATATAACACGAATAAGTCCAACTAAGTCAATTATTTTCGAGGTACGTTGAATGTGAATACTTGTGAAACATATTTTATACATCCAACAATAATACCAAGTCGAGTTATTAACAATTCAGTGAGATTTATGCAACGTACCTAACAGATTTCTCTGAAGAAGCATAATTTTCACTTATTCTCTTTTATAACACGAATTAGTTCAACTAAGTCAATTATTTTCGAGGTACGTTGAATGTGAATGCTTGTAAAACATATTTTATACATCCAACAATAATACCAAGTCGAGTTATTAACAATTCAGTGAGATTTATGCAACGTACCTAACAGATTTCTCTGAAGAAGCATAATTTTCACTTATTCTCTTATATAACAAGAATTAGCTCAACTAAGTAAAATATTTTCGAGGTACGTTGAATGTGAATGCTTGCAAAACATATTTTATATATCCAACAATAATACCAAGTCGAGTTATTAACCATTCAGTAAGATTTATGCAACGTACCTAACAGATTTCTCTGAAGAAGCATAATGTTCACTTATTCTCTTATATAACACGAATTAGTTCAACTATGTTAAACATTTTCGATGTACGTTGAATGTGAATACTTGTGAAACATATTTTATACATCCAAAAATAATACCAAGTCGAGTTATTAACAATTCAGTGAGATTTATGCAACGTACCTAACAGATTTCTCTGAAGAAGCATAATTTTCACTTATTCTCTTTTATAACACGAATTAGTTCAACTATGTTAAACATTTTCGATGTACGTTGAATGTGAATACTTGTGAAACATATTTTATACATCCAACAATAATACCAAGTCGAGTTATTAACCATTCAGTAAGATTTATGCAACGTACCTAACAGATTTCTTTGAGGAAGCATAATTTTCACTTATTCTCTTTTGTAACACGAATTAGTTCAACTAAGTCAATTATTTTCGAGGTACGTTGAATGGGAATACTTGTAAAACATATTTTATACATCCAACAATAATACCAAGTCGGGTTATTAACAATTCAGTAAGATTAATGCAACGTACCTAACAGATTTCTCTGAAGAAGCATAATTTTCACTTATTCTCTTATATAACACGAATTAGTTCAACTAAGTCAATTATTTTCGAGGTACGTTGAATGGGAATACTTGTAAAACATATTTTAAACATCCAACAATAATACCAAGTCCAGTTATTAACAATTCAGTAAAATTTATGCAACGTACCTAACAGATTTCTCTGAAGAAGCATAATTTTCACTTATTCTCTTATATAACACGAATTAGTTCAACTAAGTCAATTATTTTCGAGGTACGTTGAATGGGAATACTTGTAAAACATATTTTATACATCCAACAATAATACCAAGTCGAGTTATTAACAATTCAGTGAGATTTATGCAACGTACCTAACAGATCTCTCTGAAGAAGCATAATTTTCACTTATTCTCTTATATAACACGAATTAGTTCAACTAAGTCAAATTTTTTCGAGGTACGTTGAATGTGAATACTTGCAAAACATATTTTTTACATCTAGCAATGATGCCGGGATGAAATAATATCAGTTAAGTGAGATTTATTAGATTATTTATTATTTATTAGATTTATTACTTACGAGAAATTTTCAACGAAAATTTTATGTTATGTTCAATCAATATGTTATGTTATATTCAGTCAGTTATCTCTTAGAGCTTTTTTTGTGTTTTTTCTGTTGCCTACATATAGGCTTTTATTTGCAATGATACATGGTTAGCATACTTTCAGGAGTTTATCAAGTATATTGCTTAAACTTATTAAAAATACGTTTTTTGCCATAAATTAGTCAAATATGAACTTAAGTATAAACTTTTTTAAGTCAAACATACCTAGAATTTTACAAGGAATGCAATGAAGCTGTTTTATTAAACATATAATGTAATTTGAAAAGTTTTATGTAAGAAAGTATGGGAAATTTTGAGGTACGTTAAAAAAGGAGATCAGATTCGAAAGGTACGCTGTTGGTACATGCAGAAAACCTTAGCGTCGGAAAGATTCATAGAGATTTTCGAAAAAACCACCATCTATCCAGCAGGACACCTGTTTTCTAAGAATTCGTCAGGTACGTTCAAAATCCCGTTAGGTACGCTATGGTACGCACTTGGTACACTCACTTAACGGTCTTTATTTTTGATTTTATGAAAAGTGTCCTGCCAGCTAGATGGACATCATTGCGGTGGGGCGAGGGAGAAAACAACCCAACTTTGAGTTAAAACTTTAAGGTAACGTTCGAAAATTACGTCCATGATTTGGGGGAGGGGGGGAAGGCGTCTAGAAAAGTGTGACAGTACCAATACACGTACGGTATAGGAAAAGTGCGTGAAAGAGGGGGGAGGGGGGGGGGGTCTAGAAATCCCAAAAAACGATGGACGTAATATTTGAATCTTCCCTAAGCAGTTTAGCCAAATTTGAGTTTTTAAAACTTATTCTTTGGGTTATAATATTTTTCCGTGTATAAGTCAAAGGTGTATGTGTTCTTGGAAGTATACTTCCTGGCGTTTCTCATTCCTAAACGGAACCGCCAAACTACCCAAAATTGAGTTCTTTTGACGCAATTCCATAGTTCGGCTCAATAAGCCAACATTTGAGAAATCGAATAAACTTACGCTAGGTACACGGAGCCGCCAAACTACCCAAAATTGAGTTCTTTTGACGCAATCCCATAGTTCGGCCCAATAAGCCAAATTTGAGTAAATGACACATTCTACGGGCCCCGTATCATCAATACCAATTTTTCAAAGTTGAGTTATGGAGTGTTTGACAATTTTATCACATTCTACATTACTTCTGTCATCCAAAAATCTATTCGACTTGATATTAGTATGACAATAAATATAAATTGAACGACGATTAAGATTAACATTTAAATCGTGATTTTAAGTCTTTTAGGCACACTTTTCATCCAAACTATCGTATTTTAAACACCAACACACTGATTTTTCAAAAGTCTTCCATTATTTGTAGATAAATGTATGTAGATTTTTTAGCATAACAAGATTTTTAATCGGAAGACTTTACAACTCTGAAATATGGCTGATCATAGTATGGGTTTTTATTGCGTTGTAACGTCACGAAAAATCAACATTTTTAAATTTTATTCAAATACGGAAAACGTTACAAATATGATATTTTGTATGCTCTTTGTACTCGAAAAGATCTTTCAAATGAGACTAAAAAAAAAGAAAATCGGTTCACGGAAGCCTGAGTTTCACCTGGTTGAAGTTTGCGTTGTAACGTCACGAAAAAAAGTTCTGTGGAAAAGACCAAATCTTTCTGGATTGGACGACTTCTGAATTGGACAAACGTAGTTCTATATTCAAAACAGTTTCGTTCTTGTTGTGTATGAGCTCTTTTTCGAGATATCGTTTATAAATTGCGTACCATTGCCGGTCAATAAACTACGTAGATTTTTTAAGAACGGGGGAGATGGTGTTAGGCCAAAATCTACGATGTAATTGTACTGCGATATTGTAAAAATTTTTAATCGTAATCTAATACCACTCAAACCGAAAATTTCTGTGATATGAGTGGCCAACGGACGAAACACTGACGAAATTACAAAGTTGGTCAAAGACTTACAGTTGATGGATAGTTTGATTTAAAGTTCCACCAACAGGCGGCGCTAGAGAACTTACAAATTTAAAATTTCATACATCTCAGGATCCCTTTTACATAGAAATACGATTTCTTCGGCAAAGTTGTTTGGTAAGTAAAGGACTTGCAGTTGATTTACCAATAGATGCGAGATTTTGCCACTAGAAGACGTTAGTTTCCATTTTGCAAAAGCAGGCAAGGGAATAGAATTTCTTGAAAAGTATTCTACAAGCTGGAACTTTTTTCACTTTGGACATATTGTATTCAAATCAAATTGAAATGAAAGATCAATATATAATTCTTAACTCTCAAAATTTAATTTAATTTGATTCACTTATTCCTTAGATATAAGAGTTAATAGAACACAGTCAAAAATATGATTCTGCTTAAAGCGCTCTATCTTTGTGTAGAGCCAACCAATCAAGTCCAAAATTGTAAAAATTACAGATAACAAGATGAGGAACTATCAGTCAAAATTTGAGAATTTTTGATATATTTTATAAAAAGTTACGGCTTGTTGAATGTTTTTTCAGACTCTAGTTTAATTTAAAAACACTTCACTAATACTTCACTTTTGCAAAAGAAAATAAAAAATGAATAACTCTTTTAAAGAAAAACTAGAAAGGACGAGCAAATTCCTTTTAATTCTACTACTGTGCTTATCTTCGGACAGATAGGCCTATTTCGTCTGTGACTTACAGACTTCTTCAGTGTCAAGTGCTCGACTGAGTGTGTATGCCCTCTAGCGCCTCCTGGTGGAAGGATTTGAAATCATACGGCCCATCAATTGAAAGTTCTTGACCAGCAAAACAATTTTGTCGATGACACAAACTGTCTAAATAGTTAGGATCTTGAAATGTATGGAATGGATATTACGTCAGTGTTACATCTATTTTTGATATAACAAGAACCACCGACAAACAGACGTAACACCTACGAAATTGAAACTCATATATCTCGGGACTCTAATTACTTAGACTTTAGAATTTTAGAATGTTTTGTCAAGAATTTTCAGTTTAAAAGCCGTTTGGTTCAAGTTTCTAACTGACTAGTGGTACATAGGGTGACCAAGGGTATTATCGGCAGGTTTGTTCTCTTCGTCATGGGGGGTTTTTGTGGGCCAAATTGCCTAAAATTTGGGCATACAGCTCAGCTTGGTTGGGAAGGATTTGAGGCTAACTCTGAGTTCAATAGGTTTCAAAAAACCTTCCATGACGAAGAGATCAAAACTGCCGAAAATACGTAATTTTCCCTAGTTGAAATTTTGAAAATAATGCACTTTATATTTATTCAAATAATATTTAACATGTTGTAACTTCTTATAAAGTGTCCAAAGATTTTGCCAAAAAACTAATCAAAATTTGTTGATTTTTTTTTTAAATTCTAAACTATTGTAAACTTTTAATAAGCGCCGCCCAGTGTGTCTGAATCTCACATCCAATAGTAAATCAGCTGTAAGTTTTTGACTTATCAAACAACTTTGCCAAAGACACTAACTCTCTAAGTAATTATGACTCTCACATATATAGGATGGATTTTTTTTGTCAGAATTAGATCTATTTGTCTCTGGAATCACAGAAATTGATGCCCCTAAGTGGTATGCAAATCCTCAGGTATGTCTTTGGTTCAATAACTGCTCGCACATCTTAAAGCTTTTTCAATTGAATCAATGACATTGCATAACCCTTTCGTGACGAACCAGCACAATCGTGCTGTTCAGCGGGTACAGTTTTGCATATTTTTTCATCTTTTTAGACTTTGTTTTATATGATGTAAACTGTTTCAATAATTCAGCTATAGCTTATACTTGTATGTGTGCAAACAAACCTTTGTTTACGTTGCCTGTGAATTATACCACAACAAGGTAAACAAAAAGTGGGCAAAAACCATAAAACATGAAAAAGTTTTATCTGTCGCATATTTCTGTTTCCGATTTACCTAGGTAGTCAAAGCAAGAAATCGAAAGATAAAGAGTAGTTCTTTCAAATGAGTAGAAATAATTGTTGCTTTTTTGGAAATTCTAAAAGTTGTGGAGAGCCAAAGTTGAGCAATTTGTATGGAGATTTCACTTTTTTGCGCTCCGTCCCGAAAGGGATAAATTATTGAACAAATGTTTAATTCGACGGCGTGATAAGCTTTATACTGCAAAATCTTAATATCTGGCGGTGCGAAGTAATGAATATCAACGGTTTAGTCTTTGGGACAATATTAGATTAATATGGGTGGTACTAGGCCGAAGATGGGTACCATTAACCTTCATGAAGGAGTTTTCATACTGCTGATAGCAATAACTTGGCCCTCCGAGCCATTTATCACAAAACGTATTTCCAATAAAATAAAGTTGTTCTTGGAGCAGTAAAAATAATGCAATAATATATTCACAAATTCGGGCAATTTTGTCTGATTATTCTGATTCAAAAATGATGTGCATTTTCGTGACGTTACAACGCGAGCAGAACCCTGTTTGAAACTGAACGGGCGTTGAAACATCACGAAATGTAAAAGTCAATTATTCAAAAACGAATCCGAAATGTATATGTTTTATTTCACTGCATTGAAGAACAAACCAATAAATTTCAATGGTGGGAGAAATTTTCAGTTTGAAATAAAAATCCGAGCAAATTTTTCAAAATGTTGGTTGCGCGGTAGAGGAGGTCGAATTCTAGCGCGTCACGCTACAAATACGCATTTTGAACAAGTTTTTCTAATGAAAACTAAATTTTAAATAGGTCAAACATATCTGAAATTTTACAAGGAATCTGAATATGATAAAATATTTATATTATAATAAATAAATAAATAAAAAAATAAATAAGAATGCGTAGAAACGTTTTAACGTCACGGTAGAATGTGCCTTATCTCGACGGCGTGATGAGTTATATGCTGAAAAATTTTTAATATCTGGTGGTGCAAAATAATGGATCTCAGCGCGCTCGTCTTTGTTCCAAACAAGAAGAATATGGGTGATACTAAACCGAAGATGGGTGCCGGTGTCATTAACCTTCATGAAGGAATATTCATACTACTGATAGCAATAACTTAGCCCTCCGAGCCATTTATCAGAAAATGAATTTTCAATAGAATAAAGTTCCCCTTGAAGCAGTGAAGAAAATGCAATGATATATTCACAAATTCGGGTAAATTTGGCTGATTATTCTGATTCTGACATGATGTGCATTTTCGTGACGTTACAACGCGAGCAGGACCCTGTTTGAAACTGAACGGGCGTTGTAACGTCACGAAATGTAAAAGTCGATTATTCAAAAACAAATCCGAAATTTAAATATTTTATTCCATTTAATTGATGGACAAACCAATAAATTTCAATGGTGGGAAAAAAATTCAGAATGTCATAAAAATCCGAGCAGATTTTTTAAGATGTTGGTAGAGCGTTAGAGAGGGTCGGATTCTAGCGCGTTGTAACGTCACGCTACAAATACGCATTTTGAACACGTTTTTCTAATGAAAACTAAATGTTCAACAGGTCAAATATATCAGAAATTTTAGGGGTCATTCAAAAATGACGTCCATAGTTTAGGGGGGAGAGGGGGTCTGAGAAAGTGTGACACTCCATGTATAAGGTATACGAAACAGCGTGACAGAGGGGGGAGGGGGGGTCTAAAATTCCCGAAAAATGATGGACGTCATATTTGAATCGCCCCTTACAAGGAATCCAAATATGAAAAAATATTTTGCGGCCGCCAAGTTTTTCACTAGCCAAATCACTATTAATCAGAGGTTTAATGAAGTAAAAGCGTTGTTACCGGCAATAATATCTTTGTTGTACATTATTTCCAGACATAAGGAAGTTCAATGTTTTAGACAAAAAATGGATCCGAACCCTAAGAGAGATAGAGCTCTTGGCGCGAACCATTTTGACACTTGTTTATTTACATTTTGTATGGCGCACAACCCGGCGCATGGGCTGTCGGCGCACAAATTGTTGGCCAGTATGCGGATTTCAGGAAAGATTCGCAATAAACAAGTGTCAAAATGGTTCGCGCCAAGAGCTCCATCTCTCTTAGGGTTCGGATCCATTTTTTGTCTAGAACATTGAACTTCCTTATGTCTGGAAATAATGTACAACAAAGATATTATTGCCGGTAACAACGCTTTTACTTCATTAAACCTCTGATTAATAGTGATTTGGCTAGTGAAAAATTTGGGGCATAGCCAATCGGCGCGCAAATTGTGCACTGGTGTGTGGATTTGAGTTAATCGTCGCAAAGTGACCAACACACATTATACCCTGGCGCGCAACCTAGAGGTAGAAGAGCAACTTGTCGAAATGCTAAAATTTCTCGAGAAGCTCAATAAATCGAGAGAAAAACGCTGATGTTTGTTCTACTATTCTCGGATACTTTTTCAAAACGACGTATAATACACGCAAATCCTATGTTGATACGTCGTTTTGAATAAGTATCCGAGTATTGATGTTTATAAAACCATTAAGACCGTTCGCAATGCTGTTTTATTTTGTATGGCGAGTTTTAAAATTTTTAAAACTCGCCATACAAAATAAAACAGCATTGCGAACGGCCTAAGGTGAAGGTTGCTTGAGATCATAACAACGAGCTTGGATCTCGCTCTAATCACCTTCTCAACCACCCACTTAAAACAAAGAAATCAGATGGCGCACAGTGAAGTGTAACTTGGTCAAACAAGCAAAACAAATCTGATAGAATGAGCCGCATTAAAGTAGCAGTCATATAGGGTACTGGTTCCCTTATTGAGCATGTGGCTCCCATTTTCATCCTACGTAAAACAAAGAATTGAAGCGTTGTTTGTTTTGTTTCTTATTTTTGTATTTTTTGTTAGGAGTTGCGTGCTCACTCGTGAAAACAAAAAGAACGGAATCAATCGGTGCCGTAATCGCTTGTTTTCGAATAGGATGAATATGGGAGCGTGAGATTACTGATGGAACACATACCCTAACTGACTTTTTTTGCACCCATTGATTTATTGAATCCACTTACCAACACATTTTTTCTTATAAAAATATTTTAAAATTTATTTAAATTCATGCTTGACCCAATGTTGTCAGTATAAATCCCACGTTTTATTTACGTTTTTTGACAACTCTCTCCTCTCTACTCTCGCATTCTTTCTCTCTGACCGTAGAAAACTACCGTGTTATGGGGTGATATTAATGGATGCAATTTTAATTCATAAACAGCAATCGATGGTCCCGTTTCCCATTGCAATTACATTGACTGTATGATATTCAAAATAGTTACAATAAATGGCAGAAACACAGTCGAAATGTACAGTGGTTTGATCAATTTTACCCTACGTTGAACAACACCACTCAGTTTCACGGTACGCTTTTCCGTTCTGACGACCCGCGATTGAAATTGATTCGGGTTTTCGACCACAAAAATGTAAAACGCGTAGGTTTTTCGCGACAAACGGTTGATTAGGTGAAAGTGTGAACAGTTTCTAATAATCGATCAACTTTTCAGAGTGCTACGTTGTTTGGAAGATAGCTTAGCTTAGACTGACTGCACACATCTATGGTTGCTATTCCGTGATTGACCCGAACCAATGACAGTTGCACAATGAATGAACTGAACAATTGACTGGGAGTGGTCAATATTCTCACTGTGCACGCTTCAGAGACTCTCTTTAACGGTACAATAACGGCGCCGGCCACGTCCTTGCAGTAAGGTTGGAAGAGGAAAGGAATATTAGTAACAACCTTTGTTAAGTGAAGGCCCGCGTTTACCGCTGCGACTCCACCAAAGGCTACAGGAAGGAGTGTTTGTTAGTAGGAAAGGTATCGTTGGGTCTGGATTCACTTTGATAAGTAATATGACCTTCGTGTCATGCTGGTTCCCGACCAGAAGCTCCCAACAAGATTGTAACAAAATTATTACAACCGTTGTTAGAAATAACACAATTTGATATAATTTTGTTGTAAGGATTCCTAAATGTGAATAACCATAACAAAATTGTTACAAAATTTGTTATTATTTTAAAAACAAAACTATAACAAAACTTGTATTATTTATTCAAACAGATATATAACAGCATTTGTTACATTATGCATATTAAAATAATTGCCTATAACAACATTTCGTAACACATTTATTGTAGTTTTTGCTACATTTTTTGTAACAAAATAATTTCAAATTTGAGGGGCCATCCCTAAACCACGTGGTCATGTTGGGGGGGTCGGTCAAAGACCACGGTCCATACAAATTTAATTTTTTTTGTATGAACGAAAGACCACGCGGGGGGTGGGGGGGTTTGGTTCGAAATCTTCCAAAAAATGACCACGTGGATTATGAACAGCACCTGATCATTTTTGTAATATTGACCACTAGAGCCAAAAGCCATAAAACAAACTTATAACATCAAGTATAGCATTCATTTAGAACGCAACGCTAAAATCGTCATGTAAAAACTCCCTCCACTTCCATTACGCTTGTTTGTATGAAAGTCCTAAAATTTTTGTATGGGCCGCAACGCTCGGTTGTGTTTTCCCCTCTCCCTTGGCCGACGCGTAATTTGGGGACGCCGTCAGCTATCTTATATCTATTTTTTGGGGTTCTTTTATTGCACTCTAATCCAAAACCGAAATAGTTCCCGGATGATGTGCCAATCGAATAAGAATCCTCACCAACAAAACAACTGCTTTCATGGAGTACGTTTTAGTACTGTTACAGTTTTAAGAGATGAACCAGCCTCGGGCTGAAAATCTCTCTAATAAAGATGCCTACCTACTGTTACAGCCCTTTGTAGGGTTGTAACCGTTATGTTTCCGACAAACTTTTTGCTTTTTTCTACACCGTGCTTTTTAAATGGGCGCTGGGTACCCGGGTACCCTGTCGACCACATAAGGGTTAAAGAACATTATTTCTGCTGGAAGCTGTGGCGAAGAACCTGTTGACGCAACAGCACAGTATTTTCTAGATGATGTTGAGTTAGTTTTGTGGCACAATTGTTAAGTCTTGTCTGGTGTGAAACAAAACAAGTAAACATTGACAAACTTCCCCTTCATCAGGTCATTAGTTTTTCTTTCTTCTCTGTTAACTGTTATTCTTACGCGATAGATAGTTGGGTAAACAACGTGAAAAAAGGCTTGGAACTTTTTATCAGATCGTTTTCAAATTTTGGTAGGATGTCAAAGATACAGTAGACGTTCGATAGCTGCAACATGTTTACGTTTCACTTAGCGAACAAAAATCCGATAACTGAAACGCCTGACAGTGTTAACAAACCATAAACTTACGTAAAATGAACGTGAACTTCATCCGTCTGTACATTTTGGCTAACATGGCGCACCATTTTGACATTTGGCGATGCGATAACTGCAAATTTGTTGCATTAGCCGGACTTGCAGTTAAAAAGCATTGCAGTTAAACCGCTTGCACTAACCGAACGTCTACTGTAATAATAGGGTACTAAAATTAAAGACGAAATCTCGCTTATATTGAATAATACGATCAAGCATGGTATTCTAATCGGAATTGTACTTTACTCGAACTTGAAAAACAAAGGAATAATGAGAAAATTCGAAATAAGAAAAATGGAAAATAGTTCTACTTTGACATTTGAGGTCAACCTTGTGTGACTGAGCTCGACATTTTTCGCACTGGGATTTCAAAAATGTTCCTATCTGACATACACGGTGAAAAAAATCACTCAAAGTATGTGTTATAAGCTAGGGACGAGACAAAAGGCTAAAAAAATAAAAATTATATATTTTCAACTACGGTTAATAAAAACGTCAAAATATGAGTAAATATGTACTTTTGAACCATATATTGTGGTTTAAAACAAGAATCCCGATAGGGTTTTGGGAGCCTATTGGTAATAATCTTTCTGAAAGTAACCGTTTCCGAGATATTCGGAATTTAACTTCATGAGTCTGTCAATATGTAAGAAAATGTGATATTTTCATAAGTTAGTCCATGCTCAATCAACAACATTATGTTATTTGAAACACCTTTGTATATCCCAAAAACAATCACTCACTTGATTGGACGTTTGAAATTCAATACAAATCGATATCGAAAATCTGTCACTGGTTGACCGGGATGTTCCAGGCAATTTGGCCGATACAACCCTCAAGACGAAGAGAACAAACCTGTCGATAATACCCAAAGTTTTCTTAAACGACGGATATTGCATGTGCTGATATTTGCGACCGGATGAACAATGTTTCCGTTACATAAAACTACGTTTTGTATGCCGTCCAATACTTTTGAGTTGAATTTTACACAAATGACGTATCTTTACACGCGTAACATTAGATCGATTACAATAAATACCTGAACAGAACTGCTGTTCTAATTTCGCCAAAAATATAACATGGAATTTGTTTACTCTACTATTTTGCTTCGACCTTAGGGAGCATCTATTAAGTACGTCACGCTAAAATTGGAAATTTTTAACCCTCCCTGCCTCCTCCAAACGTGATGATGAACTTAATGGATGACCCCTTGTGTGATAGATTCCATTTCATTGCTAAAAAAAATAATGTGGAATATAACTAAATTATATCTACAGCTGTTATCATATCTGCATATGATATAATTGTGATAGATTAAAACAAAATCACATACGACAATTCAAGTCTATTATACGTCAACGAGTTCAATGTGACGTCGTACTACCCCGCTCGTGTGCGTCTGACAAACAAGGATTTAAATGAGGAAATTGGCAATACGTAGAACCAATAAAGCTTTTATCACCGCCCTCTTCAAGTGTTGTGATGGCCTCATTGGCAGAGGCGTCAGATTGCTACCGATGGGAGGTGTGTTGGTTCAAATCCCGTTCAGATCTGAAAATTTTATAACGTCCTGGAAACTTTTTTTGTGTTACCTACTTTTTCTAAAAATAGAATAACAAACTTAAAAATATTCATCAAAAAATGAGTATAAACATTTAGTTTTTACCCTAAAAAGTTGCCAAGGAATTATAACACAATTTATTATAATTTTGTTAAATTATACCATATTTCATGGAACAAGTTTTGTAATATTTTTGTTATGATCATAACAAAAGTTATTACATTTTTGTTCTTTTCATGTGGGAACTTTGTTAGAATTTTTGTTATTTTAACTACTAACGGTACATGTTTTATAACAACCCTTGTTATAAAAATTTATTCTAACAAAATAACACAGCTTGTTATAATTTTGTAATGTCCATCTAGCCGGATGCCGCGCTATTGTTTGCTTTACGCGGAAAGCAAACAACCCACCATCCGTATCAGGTGGTCGCTTAATATTTACTGCAAACGACGCGACAAAAATGCAATCTAACACGCTATTATTCGCTTCACTCGGAAAGCAAACAATCGATCACCCACGTCAGGTGGTCACTTAATATTTCGAATCGAACCGCGGAAGCTAGTCGCCAAATATTTAACTGCAAATGACACGACAAAACATGCAAGCTGACGCACTATTGTTCACTTCATATGAGAAGAAAACAACTGATCACCCACGTCAGGTGATCGCTCAGTGTTGCTACAAAAGACACGACACAACGAAATGCTCATTTCCGAATAGGGAAAAAGAAAAATTGAACGACCGAAGCAAAAGCGCGCGACACCGGCACCCGGCCAAATCCCATGACACACTAATGCACGCTGGGTCCGCCGCCGTCGAAATGCTCACTACCGAATAGAAAAAGAATCGAACCAACGAAGCAAAAGCGCGCGACATCGGAACCCAGACCAAATCCCATGACACACTGATGCACGCTGGGTCCGCCGCCGTCGAAATGCTCACTACCGAATAGAAAACTATATAGAAAAAGAATCGAACCACCGAAGCAAAAGCGCGCGACACCGGCACCCGACCAAATCCATGACACACTGATGCACGCTGTGTCCGCCGCCGTCGAAATGCTCACTACCGAATAGAAAAAAAATCGAACCAACGAAGCAAAAGCGCGCGACACCGGCACCCGACCAAATCCCATGACACACTGATGCACGCTGGGTCCGCCGCCGTCGAAATGCTCACTACCGAATAGAAAACTATATAGAAAAAGAATCAAACCACCGAAGCAAAGCGCGCGACACCGGCACCCGACCAAATCCCATGACACACTGATGCACGCTGGGTCCGCCGCCGTCGAAATGCTCACTACCGAATAGAAAACTATATAGAAAAAGAATCGAACCACCGAAGCAAAAGCGCGCGACACCGGCACCCAGACCAAATCCCATGACTACCGAATAGAAAAAGAATCGAACCAACGAAGCAAAAGCGCGCGACATCGGCACCCAGACCAAATCCCATGACACACTGATGCACGCTGTGTCCGCCGCCGTCGAAATGCTCACTACCGAATAGAAAAAGAATCGAACCAACGAAGCAAAAGCGCGCGACACCGGCACCCGACCAAATCCCATGACACACTGATGCACGCTGGGTCCGCCGCCGTCGAAATGCTCACTACCGAATAGAAAACTATATAGAAAAAGAATCGAACCACCGAAGCAAAGCGCGCGACACCGGCACCCGACCAAATCCCATGACACACTGATGCACGCTGGGTCCGCCGCCGTCGAAATGCTCACTACCGATCAGAAAACTATATAGAAAAAGAATCGAACCACCGAAGCAAAAGCGCGCGACACCGGCACCCAGACCAAATCCCATGACACACTGATGCACGCTGTGTCCGCCGCCGTCGAAATGCTCACTACCGAATAGAAAAAGAATCGAACCAACGAAGCAAAAGCGCGCGACATCGGCACCCAGACCAAATCCCATGACACACTGATGCACGCTGGGTCCGCCGCCGTCGAAATGCTCACTACCGAATAGAAAAAGAATCGAACCAACGAAGCAAAAGCGCGTGACACCGGCACCCGACCAAATCCCATGACACTCTGATGCACGCTGGGTCCGCCGCCGTCGAAATGCTCACTACCGAATAGAAAACTATATAGAAAAAGAATCGAACCACCGAAGCAAAGCGCGCGACACCGGCACCCGACAAAATCCCATGACACACTGATGCACGCTGGGTCCGCCGCCGTCGAAATGCTCCCTACCGAATAGAAAACTATATAGAAAAAGAATCGAACCACCGAAGCAAAAGCGCGCGACACCGGCACCCGACCAAATCCCATGACACACTGATGCACGCTGTGTCCACCGCCGTCGAAATGCTCACTACCGAATAGAAAAAGAATCGAACCAACGAAGCAAAAGCGCGTGACACCGGCACCCGACCAAATCCCATGACACACTCAAAATGTGCGACTTTGAGAAGTACGATAAAAACTTCAATGAGTGCTAACATTTTGTCACGAAATTGTGAAAATAATGTGAAAAATGCATTGTAGTGCTTCCCGACGGACAGGAATTATACTTGCCTACAACAAGTAGCAACCTGAGTGCATTTTTAGAAGGTAAGCAAGAAAAATTTGGACAATTTGTTCGCCAACTTCCGTGCTACTCAATGACTGAGGTGAGGGGTAGAAAGGTGTAAGGGGGTGAGTGGCTGCCATACTCGCTGCCATTTTGAAACCTCTGCAACTATGTCCTTAAACAAAAGATGTTTACAACTTAGAACCAACAGTATACTGGTGCGCAGGTGAGCATCTTTGGGTGGGCGTAGAGGGTAGGACCTTACACCCCTGAAAAATAGGCAACAAAGAAGGCAGGGCAACAACGCTTTGTTTTTTCGTTAGCAGATAATGACAAAATCGCTCCCGAGTTTGTTCACATAAAAAACTGTTGGAATATTTGTCTCGTTCTTTTCACATTATGATTTTCGCATTGTTTTACAGCTGAATCTCGACTCTGAGGATGGCAAGAGTCCTAATTCGTCCAAATGCTCATGAATTCGATGATGTAGGTCGAACATTTCAGCAGAAAAGCCGAAATATCGGCACACGCACGGCAAGCGATGTTTGTTTTGTTGCTCTCATCGCTTGACATCAGGGGTGTAAGTTGACTGTCAACTGGGAACAAATTTCGCCTACCCTCTATCATGTTTTAGAACCAGAAAAAGACGGAACTACCAAACAAGAAAAGTTCAGTTTTTGATTACAAAACTAAATTTAATACCGTTTCATCATGTTAAAAGCAAGTCAGTATGTGCTTTAAAGATAAAGATTAATATATTCAGCATATTAGATTGAAAAATTTCATTCCGAAAAAATCAGTGTTCTGTTTTCACCATTATGAAATATTAGCCTCTACTCTCGCTTGTTTTTGTTGTTGCTTTGTTTGAAGAGCGAAAGTCGGCTAAAAATTGAAATGTCCCTGGGCGATTATATTTCTCAAATGAGAAGATAATTGAACACTATGACTCAAGAAATATCGATAATTACCGAAAACACTGATCATAAGCATCTAAATCGAGAGATAAACACTGATGTTTGTGCTAATGTTGATGTTTATAAAACCATTAAACAAAGGATGTTCATAAATTAGAACCAACAGTAGATGGCACGCAGGTGTACATGTTTGGGTGGGCGTAGAGGGTGGAACCTTACACCCCTGCTTGACATGCGTTTGTAGCGGAGCGCCTTTGTTACCTACATGTACCGCTTAGGACAAAGCGTTTGTTTTTCGGCGTGATTCGTTTCTCGTACCCTGCACATGATACCTAGTTTACTGGCACTTCAGATGAGCTCAACACTGCACTGAGTGAAATGTTTTGTATTGACCAATCCAAATTCCTGTGTGGTAGTGGTTTGTGTTCAGATTTCCCGTGTTAATCTATCTGTAAGAACTTTGTAAACATCTTTTGTTCTCACGTATATGGATAGGCTTGCATTAGGTTTCGTGAGACATTTTTTGGACAACTCAATAGGGTATGTGTGCCATCAGTAATCTCACGCTCACATATTCATCCTATTCGAAAACAAGCGATTACGGCACCGATTGATTCCGTTCTTTTTATTTTCATGGGTGCTCACTTCTAACAAAAATACAAAAATAAGAAACAAAACTCCTTTGTTGTTCGTAGAATGAAAATGGGAGCCACATGCTTAATAAGGGCACCAGTACCCTATTTATTGATAAAAGGCTTCTGAGGAAACTTCTGGAAATGTTTATTCCAAAGCAAAGAAAGTATAGGAAGGAAGATGAGGTTTCAAAAACTTTTCTAGAAATTCCAACTTTGATCCTAAACAAAAACTGTTCCACAAAAGCATAATTGAATATTTGAAAGTTATCGGCCTACAATTCTGTATGGTGTGGGCCAGCCTATGGTTTGGGCCAGCCTAGACAGCAGCTGTCATTGTTATTATGCACGGTAAAAAATCTGCACGCTCGATTTAAGGGAAAAATCCCTTAACTATTCAATGTCCTAATCAACATGATCAGAAATGCTTTTCCTTTGAGATCGCAATGCTGTCAGTGTTAATTTGAGGACCAAAACGAACCCATCGGAGAAATCAACTGAAAATCTCTTCGATTTGCACTACTGTAAAAAGCAATACGATCCAAAGTGAAAAGCTGTTGATTTGGTGATGACTGTTTTGGGCATGAAAGTAAATATATAGATGACAGGTGGTAGAAAGTGCTTCGCTTCGATTCACACCTCTCCAACAGATGTGAAGTAATGTAGTGGTAAAACAGTTGATCGTGACTCTGAAGGACCTGATAACGAATCTGGCTGCGGCTGAACACATTTTTTTTAATTCTAGTTTTGAAATCAAAACATTGTCAACAACGAATTGATGTGAAGTTTCATTAAAATTGAAGGGGCATTGGATGTTCTTTGCCAAATGATATGTAATTGATAACAAACTGATTGAACAGTAGTGCGAATTGAAGTGTCAATCAGTTCGTATCACAGTGCAGATTTTTTACCGTGTGATGATACACGCTAACCTGAAACTACCCATCGCCTGGGTCGATTCTACCCGGATTTTCATGTTGTTAGCAGTTGTCAAAATCCGGGTAACCCGAAAACCCAGATTGGTTGGATCTGGGTAAAGATCTGGGTAATCGGCACTTTGTCATTTTCCGGCTTGAGAAGATGGCAGCGGTCAGGCGAACGCTGGCAATTATGGATGTTTCCACGAAAAATATGAGGATAAATGACGGGAAAACAGTGAGATTCTTCCAGGGAACTGTTTTCCTGCATCAGGGAAGTGAAAAGCACATGGGACTTGGGAGCTTTCTATTAAAAATCTAAATTAGAAATAAATTAACAAAATCAAGGTCCCGGAGGAGCTGGGTACCGGTTACCCAGATTTTGCCACCAACATCGGTAACCCAGATTTGAGTAAAGGTGCCTTTACCCAGATTAGAGTAACTGCAGTTTTGCTCAATCTGGGTCGCTTTGACATCAATCTGGGTAGCTGAGGGTTAGCGTGTAGACTCTACCCACTCAAGCACCCGACACAGTCCTCAGTAGACGCGCCAAGCATTCGGTTGTGTGTTCAGAGTGTACAGTATGCTGGGTGATTGTTAGGAGCAATTGGCGGATTTCACATTGGCGAACCTGCCAGGTTTTGGATTAAAAATTTCAAAATGTTTCAAACAAATCACCCAGCATAACTGCTTTGCCCGGGAGTGTGATGTTTGTGTAAGTTCAGTGAAGTGAGTGCAGTGAAAAGTTCAATAAAAACAAAAGTGAATCGGATAAAAAGTAAGCGCATCCGAAACGAAAAAAATGGTGCGTGTGTCGGCTTGGTCGTGAAAAGCAGGAGGGATGAAAGCAGCAGGGTGAGCCAGCTGCTCAGTTTTTGTGGATGTGTTGGTGTCGGCTGGCACTAGCAGTGCTGCTCGTGCATGATCGAATCTTGCTTGGACGGTGTGATGTGTGCGGGTTGGCCCGCGATTTCGCATTGCGGTATTTAGATCGGCCCGCTCGATAGACGAAGGGTAGGTATGGTTTGTTCGAATTCGACGTGCTCTCACCATCCCCGATGAAAAATGCGAAGAGCGTTTGGCGTGATCGGTTCGCTTTTTGTAACGTAAGGTAAGGTAGGCTAAGGTTGCTGTTAGAAACAATTGAATTCTCCAAATTTAATCTCACGATACCTTATGCAAGCCTATGCATATACGGGAGAACGAAAGATGTTTTGACAGTTCTTATAAATTCCTAATACGGGGATTTTGAACACAAATCACTACCACACAGGCATTTGGATTGGTCAATGGTGAAAAAGGGGCTAATCAAACGTGTTTGTGTTGGTTATATAAACAGTCGCAACTGATGACGTCTGTTTTTGTACCTGTGTTAAAATGCCACACAATCTGTGGAATGATGAAAATTAATGAAGGAGAAAGTGTGGTGGCTTGGTCCGCCGAAGCGTCAAAACCTCGGTCAAAACTATTCCACTCAGCGAATATAAAACAGAATTCTGCAAGTGTGTATTTTGTAATTATTATCTTCGCACCAGCAAATCAAAGTCGCGGCTTGCTGAGAGCAAGCTTGCAAAGTTATCTCATGTGAAGTTAATATCGAAAACCAAAAAAAATGGTCCGACGGCGGCATCGTCATCTCGACGTCCTCAAACTGTAAACAAACAGATGAACACATTACACATCAGATTACACATTAAACTCAAGAGGGAAACTTTCATGAAAATATTGTTCTACAAGGAATTTACAAATTGTTATTTGCTATTATTTGACTCTATACTATTTACTTATGTTGGTGAAGCAAATTATTGTTATGACTTATTGCAATTTTACACGTTACACCGTATTCAAACCCCAGAAAAAAAAAATGTCCCACCACAATATGTTCCCATCAGTTTTAGTATACATGGGTTTGTTTCGCTGCTAGAATTTTCAGTCGTGGTTAAAAATTTTACGGTAAAGCATGGAATGAATTCAGCCAAAGGGAAAGGTGAATTCGCGTGTAGTTCGGGACGACCACGCATAACGACAAGAAATTGCATGTTGCTCGGGATGACCATGTATTGAATGAATTCAGCCAAAGGAAAAGGTGAATTCGCGTGTAGTTCGGGACGACTACGCATAACGAAAAGAAATTCAATGTTGCTCGGGATGACCATGCAATAAATGAATTCAACCAAAGGAAAAGGTGAATTCGCGTGTAGTTCGGGACGACCACGCATAACGAAAAGAAATTGCATGTTGCTCGGGATGACCATGCATTGAATGAGTTCAGCCAAAGGGAAAGGTGAATTCGCGTGTAGTTCGGAACGACCACGCATAACGAAAAGAAATTGCATGTTGCTCGGGATGACCATGCATTGAATGAATTCAGCCAAATGAAAAGGTGAATTCGCGTGTAGTTCGGGACGACCACGCATAACGAAAAGAAATTACATTTTGCTCGGGATGACCATGCATTGAATGAATTCAGCCAAAGGAAAAGGTGAATTCGCGTGTAGTTCGGGACGACCACGTATAACGAAAAGAAATTGCATGTTGCTCGGGATGACCATGTATTGAATGAATTCAGCCAAAGAAAAAGGTGAATTCGCGTGAAGCTTGAGATGGTCACGCAGTACGAAAAGAAATTGCATGTTTCTCGGGATAACCATGCGTTAAATGAGTTAAGTCTGAAGAAAAAGTGTAGCTTGGGATGGCCACCTATGGAACAATGAGCCATTTTACGAGACGTTTCGGATCAGCTGATGGCTCATTTCATTGATGAAATTTGACAGGAGGTCGCGTCGTAGCCCGTAAGTGTTGAAATCAATATCAACACTATTGTCGTTTCGTAAAATAGATTATGATGTTTCTGTCACTAAAAGGGAATCGAAAATATGACGCCATAGCGTCTGGGTGCACTGATGTCAGTTTCTCTCGTGGCAATAGCAACTGCACGAAAGATGAATGAACCGAAGTAGGATATCATGTTTATTTTGACAGTGGTGATATGAGAAACCGTGTAAAGAAAGGTGGTGTGTTCCTTTTGCCAAAAAAAAAAAATCTTTCGCAAAAGATCGGGAGTGTAAGGATGTCAAAAAATTCATATAAATAGGTATTGTTTCATGTTGAGCAGAACTTTGAAGCATTTTTTATGTGATGTCAGGAATTACTTTTTGCTAAATGATTCAGCATGTCTGTTGCCGTGCAAAAATGTGGCATTTTTTCTCAATAATTGACAATTTTTAGCAATTGTTTTTTTACATGAGAGAAGAGGGGAGATGTGTGGTGTGGGCCAGCCTATGGTTTGGGCCAGCCTAGACAGCAGCTGTCATTGTTATTATGATGATAGACTCTACCCACTCAAGCACCCGACACAGTCCTCAGTAGGCGCGCCAAGCAGTCGGTTGTGTGTTCAGAGTGTACAGTATGCTGGGTGATTGTTAGGAGCAATTGGCGGATTTCACAAATTCCAAATAACTTCTGGAGCTTACTAAGAATAAAAATAACTTTATGGAAAATAAGTAATGAATATGCTTCATTTTCATAATCGGAAGAAATTTTCCGGAACTTTCCAAAAACAAGAAAAGGAGGATGTTTTGAAAGAATAAAGAGGCGTACAAACTGAAAGTTCGTGAAATTTTTCTTTCAAATTAAAATAAATTTCAAGAACTTGCCAGGGAGCAGAAGATACGCTTACCATACCTTACCGGTCAGGCTAAGGCCGGGGTGGCCTCTGCTGTACATAGTAGCCGCCTCCATTCCACTCGGTCCATGGCTGTTTGTCTCCAGTTCCGCACTCTGCCTAGGGTCCGCAGATCGTCCTCCACTTGGTCGACCCACCTAGCTCGCTGCGCTCCACGTCTTCTTGTACCGGTCGGATGACTCTCGAGAACCATTTTAGTCGGGTTGCTATCCGACATCCTGATGACGTGACCCGCCCACCGTAGCCTCCCGATTTTCGCGGTATGGACGATGGTTGGTTCTCTCAGCAGCTGATGCAGCTCGTGGTTCATTCGCCTTCTCCAGGTCCCGTCTTCCATCTGCACTCCGCCGTAGATGGTACGCAACACCTTCCGTTCGAAAACTCCAAGGGCGCGTTGATCCTCTGCACGTAGGGTCCATGTTTCGTGCCCATAGAGGACGACCGGTCTAATCAACGTTTTGTAGATGGTTAACTTCGTGTTACGGCGAACTTTATTCGATCGTAGAGTTCTGCGGAGTCCAAAGTAGGCACGATTTCCTGCCACAATGCGCCTCTGAATTTCTCTGCTGGTGTCGTTGTCGTCGGTCACCAGTGAGCCCAAGTACACGAATTCATCAACCGCCTCGATTTCATCACCGTCGATATGAATTCGGGGTGGCGGGCGCGGTGATTCCTCCCTGGAGCCCTTTGCCATCATGTACTTTGTCTTCGACACATTAATGACTAATCCAATTCGACTGGCTTCACTCTTTAGTCGGATGTACGTTTCCGCCATCGTCTCAAATTTACGAGCAATAATATCAATATCATCGGCGAAACCAAGCAGCTGAACGGACCTCGTGAAAATCGTCCCACTCGTGTTTATCCTCGCTCTTCTTATTACACCCTCCAAAGCAATGTTGAACAGCAAGCACGAAAGACCATCACCTTGCCGTAACCCTCTGCGAGATTCGAAGGAACTCGAGAGTGTCCCTGATACTCGAACTACGCACATCACTCGATCCATCGTCGCCTTGATCAACCGTATCAGTTTATCCGGGAATCCGTATTCGTGCATAATCTGCCATAGCTGTTCTCGATCGATTGTATCATACGCCGATTTGAAATCGATGAACAAGTGATGTGTGGGCACGTTGTATTCGCGGCATTTCTGCAACACCTGGCGGATGGCGAACATCTGGTCCGTTGTAGCGCGTTCACCCATGAATCCAGCCTGATATTGCCCCACGAACTCTCTTGCAATCGGTGATAGACGGCGGCATAAAATTTGGGAGAGTATCTTGTAGGCAGCGCTCAGTAGTGTGATCGCGCGGTAGTTTCCGCAATCCAACTTGTCGCCCTTTTTGTAGATGGGACACACGATACCTTCCATCCATTCCTCCGGTAATACTTCCTCCTCCCAAATCTTGGTAATGACCCAGTGTAGTGCTCTCACCAGTGCTTCTCCACCGTATTTTAGAAGCTCGCTTGGTAGTTGATCTGCTCCAGCGGCTTTGTTGTTTTTCAACCGGCCAACCTCCTCCTCAATCTCTTGAAGGTCAGGGGCCGGAAGTCTTTCGTCCTGTGCACATACTCCTAGATCTGTTACCACGCCACCTTCGGTACTTGCAACGTCGCCATTGAGGTGCTCATCGTAATGCTGCCGCCACCTCTCGACCACCTCACGCTCGCTCGTGAGAATATTCCCGTGATTATCTCGGCACATGTCGGCTTGTGGCACAAAGCCTCTGCGCGAGCGGTTCAGCTTCTCGTAGAACTTTCGTGTGTCCTTAGCGCGGTACAGCTCTTCCATTGCTTCGCGATCTCGTTCTTCCTGCTGGCGCTTCTTCATCCGGAAGACTGAGTTCTGCCTGTTCCGCGCCTGTTTGTAACGTGCCTCATTCGCTCTCGTACGGTGTTGCAGCATTCTCGCCCATGCTGCATTCTTCTCGTTTTTCAACTGTTCACATTCGCCGTCGTACCAGTCGTTTTTGTGATTCGGAGTCGCGAAGCCTAGTGCTGTAGCCGAGGTACTACCTATGGCGGATCGGATGTCCCTCCAGCCATCTTCAAGTGTAGCTGCGCCAAGCTGCTCTTCCGTTGGTAGGGCCACTGCTAACTGCTGCGCGTAGTCTTGAGCCACTTCTACGTTACGAAGTTGCTCGATGTTGAGCCGCGGCGTTCGACTTCGACGCGTGGTGATAACTGTCGAAAGTTTTGAGCGCATGCATACAGCGACTAAGTAGTGATCCGAATCTATATTCGCACTGCGGTATGTGCGGACGTTGGTTATATCCGAGAAGAATTTACCGTCGATTAGAACGTGGTCGATTTGGTTTTCTGTTTGGTGGTCGGGTGATCTCCAGGTGGCTTTGTGGATATCTTTGCGGGGGAAGAAGGTGCTTCGGACTACCATACCACGGGAGGCTGCAAAGTTTACGCATCGCTGGCCGTTATCATTCGATACGGCGTGCAGGCTGTTTCGCCCGATTACCGGTCTGTACATTTCCTCCCTTCCTACCTGCGCGTTCATGTCGCCGACAACGATTTTCACGTCACGCGGCGAGCAACCATCGTATGTTTGCTCTAACTGCGCGTAGAACGCTTCCTTCTCGTCATCGGGTCTCCCTTCGTGTGGGCAGTGGACGTTGATGATGCTGTAGTTGAAGAAACGGCCCTTAACTCTCAACATGCACATCCTTGCGTTGATCGGCTGCCACCCGATCACACGTTGTCGCATCTTGCCCAACACTATAAATCCTGTTCCCAGTTCATTGGTGGTGCCACAGCTTTGGTAGAAGGTAGCCGCTCGGTGCCCGCTTTTCCACACTTTCTGTCCAGTCCAACAAAGTTCCTGCAACGCCACGATGTCGAAGTTGCGGGGATGTAGTTCGTCGTAGATTATCTTGTCACATCCTGCGAAACCTAGTGACTTGCAATTCCATGTTCCAAGTTTCCAATCGTAGTCCTTATTTCGTCGCGTGGGTCTTTGCCGATTGTATCGAGTCGTATTTTCTCCTATGTTATTCGCAATGGGGATTTTTACGGGTGGCTTATTGGGCCTACGCCAACACTCCTGTCTCGCCGGAGGGCCATCGTGCCAGTTCTGTTTAACGTCCCAACCAACACTGGGACGACCACGCTGATAGGGCTACCACCTTGGATCTAGCTGGGCGTGGTGCAGCGTTTCTTACTCAGCCGCTGGATGCCAGAACAGACGCTGTTTGAGCCGCACCTCCTTGGTGAACAGACACTCGGATCGTACCTCCTCAATCTAGCTGAAGTCAGAAGGACAACAGTGCCCAGGCTGCACTACCAGCTAAGCACACAACTCTTAGCTGGCGGTCTTTGTCATCGCTTGACCCGTGGAAGCATGAGGTAGGAACTTGTGAGGACCAGAGCTATATTGGACGCTCTCCTTATCGACTCACCGTTTTGCAGCAGAAGATACGCATGATTATGAAATATTGTAGAACATTCTTAGATAAATAAAAATATTATTACCAAATACATTCAAGAATTTTCGATAAATAATGTACCATTTAGAAACTTCCTGTTTCGAATTCGAAGAAATTTTAGGAGCATTCCTGTGAGAATCAGAAGATGAAATCAAAAATTCATGAATATTTCCAAACATTCTTCGAAGGAATCAAACCAATAACAAACATGTTTGAGTATGTCCCAGGAATTATAGAATATTTAAAAGCTTTCTGTTTGAATTTGGCGAAATTTCTAGACCCTTCCATAAAAAGATAAAGAAGGCAGTAGGATCTTCAGAGACAAATATGGGTTTTAAATGAAGTTGTAGACAAACAAAAAACGCATATCAAACATTTATAAGCAACTAGAAGTCGTGCACAAATTACGTCACGCTTTTAGGGGGACAGCGGTTTTGCAGATGTTGACTACCCTTACAAAAATAGTGAGGTCCCATACAAAAAGTGTGACTAGGGGGAAGGGGGGTTTGAAAACACGTCAATTTTTGCGTGACATATTTGTGTATTCAATTCTCGGAATTGTGAAAACTCTTTAAGTAAACGTGGATAGCCACGTAGGGTAGCTAGTTATTTAGTAAAATTCTAAAATAAAATTAAAATGGTGCTTATTAGGCTGGGTCAACAAGGTCGATTAGGACAACTTTTTCAATTCCTTTTAGCACCCAAAACATCTATGCAAAATTTGGGAGCGATTTGTTGCGTTCCCGTGTTCCGCATTGCAATTGAAATTTGTATGAAATTTAGTATGGGAAAACATTATTTTTTGCATTTTTCTCTTAAGTTAAATTTTCGTCGAAGACGAATTAACTAATGACGTTGAAGTATAGCCTAGGATATACAGGAAAACTTTATCGAAGACAGCAGCTGAAAACTTTACCGAGGATAGAAGTTGAAGACAAGGAGCTGAATTTAGCAAATGCTGTTCACTTTGAATGGCCATTCTTCCATCGCTGGAAGTAAAATAGCTGTTGAGTTAGCTAGCACTGGACCATCACATGACTTCATTGGCTCTGAGCCAGCAATTTCGTTATCGAAGTGTTGGGTAAAGCTTCAGATTGACACTTGGGCTTCCACTCAGCACAAACAGTATTAGAATAGTTCGGAGTCATATCGTCAAACAAAATTGTACTGTACTAAGCCATCTCCAGAGGTGCGACGTATCTAAAAATCTGTCCAGGCAGAATTGCAGCACCCTGGTCAAAGCATTCACTGGCCATTACCGACTCAGCTTCCACATGGGGGAAACTCTCGCTGAGACCGGCCCACTATTTACACCTTGTCTTCAAACATGTTAAAGGTGCCGATTTTCTGAAAGTCCTCGCTAAAAAGTAAAGAAAATGCATTTGGTTACTCAAATTGATTTACCCCCCGTTAGTAAGAGCCTCAAAAATTTTTGCAGACCCCTCATTTAAACCGTTATAACTCGAAGACTTGTCCAAAAACCACTTCAAAACAAATTGTTGTTGAAAAAAAGGAAGATAGAGCTATTATTTACAATAATAAAAAATTGGGTCGGCCATATTGATTTTGGCCGCCATCTTGCATTTTTTACCCAAACTGTTTTTTCACCATGATGGAAACCACCGATTTTCAAAATTTTTGCATCAATAGAAAGCTGAGACATTCATACATAACATATCAAAAAAAAAATAGAAATATCTTTTTATCCTATCAAAAGTTATCAGCAGTTTTGTAAATTAGGCCACGTTTTCTCCATACATTTCCATGCGCACCGGCAACGACATACAACAGCATCCGAGATAACGCCTGCATGTGTACACAAAGGCACCTGCCGCAAAATTTGGGCAAATCGGAAGTTCGTTCCCGTTTTTGACTGT
Source organism: Aedes albopictus (assembly GCF_035046485.1). NCBI lineage: Eukaryota > Metazoa > Arthropoda > Insecta > Diptera > Culicidae > Aedes > Aedes albopictus. The sequence continues at coordinate 266,807,418 of NC_085137.1, forward strand.
TTATGCGGGCATTGATTTTATAACTTTTTTAGTATTTTGAAAAACTTAAACCTTCAGCTTTCCATTAGTGGGTTCAGATTTTAAATTTACGCTGCATTTATGTAAACGGCCGGCACCGGGCCCAGTGCACAAAAGCGGTGTGGTTTACAAAACGGCAGATACCTTTTGAAAGAAGAAAACGACGTCTCTAATTTTTTGATATGTTATGTATAAATGTCTCAGCTTTCAATTGATGCAACAAATTTTTAAATCGGTGGTTTCCATCATGGTGAAAAAACAGTTTGGGTAAAAAATGCAAGATTGCGGCCAAAATCAATATGGCCGACCCAATTTTTTTATTATTGTAAATAATAGCTCTATCTTCCTTTTTTTCATTAACAATTTGTTTTGAAGTGGTTTTTGGACAAGTTTTCGAGTTATATTGTCAGGCCGCCACCAAACCGAACCCAACAACTATTAGGTCTCAACAAAAGGGATCTCAACATCTACACCGGTCTAATAACTGGACACTGCCCCTGCAGATACCATCTACAAAAGATCGGAGCAATCCAAACCTCAAATTGCCGCTTCTGTGACGAGGAGAGGGAAACATCAGAACACATCCTCTGCTATTGCAGTGCACTCACTCAACGTAGGTTCAAAGTTCTCAGCAAGACCTTTTCAGGGCCTGCTGACATATGGATCTTATCTCCCAAGAACGTGGTTGGCTTCATAAAGCTAGTCTCGCCAGAATGGGGGAGTCACATACTGTAACTCAAGATCTCTATTCATCAATAATAGATGGTCTTGAGTTCAGTCGATACCAAGGTATCTCAGACAAATATGTTACTGAGATAACTTGCGTACCTCACAGCAAAAGGGTATATCACAATAGTTCTAAAATCTGGACGCAGTGATCTTCACCAGACAAACGAGAGAGAGGGCCGTATTTAAGTGGCTCTGGAGCCAACCTACTGATACCTGATACCCGGTTACCAAATGTCCAATCCTGCCGGGGCCCGTGGCGTAGTGGCTACTCGTTGGCTTCATAAGCAGATGGTCATGGGTTCGATCCCAGCCCCGGCACTTTCGTGAGTTGCTCTTTCCCCCTGAGAGCAGCTGACAATGACCCTCTTCTGAGCCCATGACTCATACTTGGACAACAAGCTCGACAACAAGCAGCTGCTCTGCCACTGCGGATTGTTTTTTCACTTGTTTGGAAGTAAACAACAACCGGACTTCGCAAATCAAGTAGCGACGCGACCCAACTCGCGACGTTTTTTGATCATGTCAAAAGTAGTGTGCATCCTTCCCGTTGTTGTCAGCAACACAGCGCACGAGATGCGAAACAGTTGCGACACTTGTGGACCAAGAAAATGTCAATTTTTGATTGAATGTCGGTCTTGATTCCAATCGGATAGACAATAACGGTTTAAATGAGCCACCATTTGACCAAAATCGAGGGGTCCGCAAAAATTGTCGTGGCTCTATCTAACGGGGGGTCCATCAATTTGAGTAACCAAATACATTTTCCTTACTTTTTTTAGCGAGGGCTTTCAGAAAATCGCCACCTTAAACATTTTTGAAGACAAGGTGTAAACAGTCGGCCGGTCTCAGCGAGAATAACCCATGGCGAATATTCAGCAAGCTGATTCATTTGTTTGTAATTAGCTGTGAATCCGATCGTATCACCTGATATGTACTTGATATGTTTGCACAACTGCGTTTCCGAGTACTCGGTAAACACTTATTAAGTGAAACAAACTTCAGAAACATGAATCTTCAGGATGTTCTGTTGTTCCTAACCAGGCTTTCCAAATGTACATCCTTCTCACAACAGCCTGCGCAAGGCTGAATCGACACTCTCTTATGTGTGCAGACCATCTCTCGTTACCGTGTGCAACACCATCAGTGAGAAATGTATCGCCAACAGCACGCACACGCATAAGCAAAAGATGTATTGAAACAGCCGCTGCTTCGGCTGCTTGCCTGACAGGTGCATACTCGAGTCGTATCGAGCCGAGTGGGAAACGTCGTGAGTATTGTTGGCCGCATGGCGATGACAATCTTCGGCTAACCATGCCGGCTGTCGCGTAAAGGGTGTCATAGGCTGTCACGGGCAGGGAGGGTGCAGGCACGTCAAACTCGAACAAACTACGCCTACCTAACATGCATCGAGCGGGCCTTCCCAAACAACACAATAAGCTATTTTACGAGACGATCTACCGGTGGGCCGCTCATTGTTATTGTTTACATTTGATGTTTTTGTTTTCGTGAAAAGTAGCATAACATGTGGTGAGCGCCAATCAGATTTTTGCTGACAGAAATGTTTCGGTTTCTAATGTGGCATGTATCAATCCTCCGTGCTGCATGGTGTCACTAGCAGATGAAAAAACATCCCCACGATCTACGGATATTAATTATAGTGGGCGGATTGACGCATTTTTCCACACAAATGAACCCCGTTTAATGGATGGGCCTGTATCACATGTTATGCTAGCGAAAATGTAAATAAATGGGCCCACCGGTTGGACTTCAAAGCTGGTAAACATTCAAAAAACAGCTGATTTGAAACGTCTCATAAAATGCCTTATGCGATTTCGCGGGCCACCCCCATCGACAAAACAAACCGATTTCCAAGCAGGATTCGACTAGGCTTCTGATCGCATTGCCAGTCACACTAACACACTCGTAAAAGATGAGCAGTAGGCCTACCTTGCCGCATGCGGGTCCCCTGGTCACGGGAGCACATGGCTTAACGCTAAAAGTTATTCACAAAATATGTGCTCAATAAATATTTTTTTACAAACATGATCTGCCTTTCACAAGATGCCCCAGGGGCGGAAAGAAGTTTTTGCCAGCGTTTGTCAAAATTGTAATCTAGCTAAAATATACCACTGATGTGAGATTCAACTCTCTTTTATATTGAAAACATGGCAGTGCATTTCACATGCCAATAAAAATAATGCTATGCAAAATACTCTATTAGAACCAGACTTACATGTACATATTCTCTATTTGAAAAAATACATAATACATGAAATGCATCGAAAATTTTAAGCGTGGCACTCGACACGTTCAACAGAAGTAAAATGCTCGGGCCGAGCGCAGCGATTTTCGTCACTTCGTGTCCAGCCAACGAGAGACGGTTTGTGTGAGAGCCGAGGTTGTCATCGGCGAACGAACGCACAGCGAAAGCAGACGATGTGAGCAGTTCCCGACAGTGATTTTGTAGGTCGCATGAGTTTTATTCTGTGGGCTGTCATGAACCATGCACTGAAAAACAAGAGAACCCAAATTTGAGTATTTTTAAACTCACTTTTGAGTTCTTTTTTGTATCCTGTTTCATTCGCTCTCT